>NC_056731.1:861219998-861377651 GCF_019279795.1 Protopterus annectens | reverse complement strand
TGATAAACAAAGACATGTTAAATGGCTTCTAGATTGTTTGAATATATTATTAGGGTTCAGTCCATCCCCATTATTGGGTACGATATCACCACAACAACTACAGTTGTAGCAGCAAAATGTGCCCTTACTCTTGCCTCTAGACAAAGGATCAACATTATTAACAAAATCCTTATAACATAATAAATATTTTAATGATTTTTTATTTCTATAAGTAAAAGATGGTTTATTGCCTACTAGTGCCTTAATATCATCTTGTGCCAAAAGAATCCTCCAGTATTTACTAATCACACACCTAACAATATGGGATTTACCATTATAGGAAGTAATAAATCTTAATTTCACATCATCAGGTAGATGTTCCTGCGGAACAACACCAATCTCATCATTTGTACTAAATATAGGTCTATATAAAATGTGCCTATTATCCTCTATATTCTTTCTTACACTAGTTACTAGAGTTTGGGAGTATCCACTGCTATTAAATTCATCACATGTTTCATCCATTTGTCTAGAAAAGACTGCCTCATCGGTGTTTAATCTACTTACTCGTATAAGCTGTGCTTTTACTATGCCCCTAAACACATGAGGTGCATGCATACTAGACGCATGTAAATATCTACCTGAGGATACTTCCTTCTTATTTTATACATATGTTATATATTGTTATGTTTTTATATGTATATATATATGTAAATTATTTTTAAGTTTTTCTATGTATTAATTAATGAATATGTCATATGACTATGGCTGCAGGTCATGTGACTTATTATGGGTGTATTTAAATGGTTTTTTAATGAGCCTTATGTTGATAATTGAAGAAGGGTGTTTACCCGAAAGCTCTGTGTGTTTTGATAAAGGTGGATCTTTTACTCAACTGTGCTTGGTATTTCTTGTACGTTGGTGCCTTGACAGCTCTAGCTTTGATTTATAATCTTTGCTGGATAGTTGGGTTACGTCTGAGCCCTTTTGCATCTTGAATGGAATCTTCAAATCGTTTAAAATCTTGGTTTGAAAAGGAAGTGAACCTGCTTCTACAAGTTTCCACTGAGACCTGGACTCTTAATGAAAAAGTTCCAACTACACCATCCGTGAGTTTATTGGAATTTGAACGTTTATTATATGCTCTGGAAAAGAAGATGGGTGCTTATAAGTGCCTTCAGTGGCAGCGCTTCAGTTTTGCAGCCTATCTTGAGAAAGGAGTAGTTCCCCATGGACTTAGGGTATTAAAAATGCCCTCTTACGGTAATAACTATCCAGATCTCCTAAAAAAATGGCAATGTCTGAATCTCAAGCTAAGTCATGACTACATGGTATTAATGAATGAATATTTCTCAAGTATGGAGCTTGAATTAAAGAAAGAAATTATTACTATGGAGGATGAACTGCTTGCAATGCCTTGTTTCAAAAACGCAACGTCTACCTATCAATCCATGATGGACAGACTATCAGCACTTGATGACAGGTTGGAAACAACCAAGAAATGTAAACTTATTAGGGATATTAATGATTTCCAGTCTGGAAATATCTTTTCTTGGCCCAAGACGGACATTGTTACAAAGGGTGTTTACCCAAAAGCTCTGTGTGTTTTGATAAAGGTTATTACAATCCTTTCCAGCAGTCTCACTTCTGTCATGTTTCAGTATTTCAACAGGGATATATTTCACACGTGATTTACTCATTTTCTGCAGCTGTACTTTTCAGCCTGCTGCAGGTTGTGTACTATTATATTACAGGTGGGGCATCTTTATTTCAGACTTTATTTCAGACATTTTCATTTTTCTGTTTGGATTACAGACTGCAACACACTTTTGTAATCAAGCAATACTTGCAAACACTTTTACACTGTTACTTGCACATTTTATTACTTAGTGACTACACTGCACTCTTTTGCTAACTGTCATACTTTTATATTTCTTTACAGTTACTGGGATTGGATTACTGACCTGCCTGGTGGCGCAACCGCACCAGCCTATCGCCATAGGCTCTGCGGTTCACAGAACGGACACCTGCAGCTGTAATATAAATGAAGTAATATTGAAATACACATCTCCATAATATCAGCTAATTTAATTTCTTACATACATAATTAAATGTAACTTACTCAGTAGTGGGGCGTTGGGCATTTGCCGGGCCTCCTGGATCCAAAGGTTCAATTGGTCCTGCTTGCGTCTCTTCAGGTCCGCATGGTGGTGACGGACCTGCTCACCAGTCCTTGGAATCCCTGTGGCACTGGTGAGATCATGAGCCAACCGGTCCCACGCCTCAGCCCTATATGCTCCCCACAGGACCTGGCCCTGCATGAGTTGGGCCTCATGATTGTGGACTAGGAGCCAGACCATGTATCTGGACTCCTCAACGCCCCACCTCTGTGTTCCAAAGCAACTACCCTCACCTACTCCTGTCATTCTGGCTGCAAGTCAGTTCTACAATCATTTATGCTGTGCATTCCCGCCTATGGGGCTTATACATGCCGTTTTTCCACACATATCTGTGATGGGCCATTTTGGAATTGTATCAACTTCACAAAACCTGCTTTGTCATGCTCCACTTTCTATTCATTCCTATATATTTGCTATTACTGCACTTCTAAGTACAGCTGTTGTGGCTTAGTGGTTCAGTACCTTGTCTATGGTGCATGGTATCCTGGGTTCGAACCTGGCCACTGCTTTTTATATTTTATGACTGTCTAGACAGGCCAAGGGGTGTGTCTGTGTAAAGGCAGTTTTGTTACAGCTTGCTCAACGTTGCCCGTCGGTTAGCTTGTTAGCACGGTGCGCAGCTCCACGCAAACGGGGTACGCTGGTTTACGCCTCATTTGGCTGTTAGCACGCATATTACGCTCAGCTCAGCTAGGTTTGGCTGTTAGCACGCATATTACGCTCAGCTCAGCTAGGGGCACATAGTTTCAGCGTGTTAAACCACTGCTCACCTACGGGCACTCATTTTGCACTTGTTAAACCACTGCTCACCTATGGGCACTCATTTTGCACCTGTTAAACCACTGCTCACCTATGGGCACTCATTTTGCACCTGTTAAACCACTGCTCACCTACGGGCAGATGCACTCACCTTGTTAAACTGTAACTCAGCTATAGGCATATCTCGCATTTTTTATTGTTTTGTTATCTCACATTTCTTCAAAATAAATGGACTATTTCATTACATTTAACATAAAATATAATTTTATATGTGTACATATTTTTTAGGGACTTGTTTCGTGCTTATTTTACTAAAAATAAAAATTGATGTTGTGGGGGCTCGAACCATGAATGCCTGCTCTTCAGCTGACGTCTCTACCGCTACGCTATTGCTTCTTGGCTTACTTTGCATATTTAGTTCTTATATGCTTTTCCACTGACTGCTAACTGTGGCTAAGCTACGGGCACGCCCGCGCAAACGAGCGCACTCACGGGCAAACATCTTTACGATTTAAAAAAAATATATAACATGTTCATTTATATATTTTATGTTCATAGTCTGTGGGGGCATGTGTTGTGTTTATTCACATTTTCATGGCCTCTGTCGTGGGTGTTTACTTTGGGCACTTTTACTCTTCTGGGGGCGTGTCCGCTTGCAGGGCTCGGCCTATGGACACGCCCCCTGCTGTCTTCCACGGACCGTGTTAGCCTTAGGTGTGATTCAGCATGCTCTCATGAATATGCAGAGCATGCTGACATCACTCCGCTTAACTGCAGCCTCCGTGTAAGAGTTATAACTCTTACACGGAGGCTTCGTGAATCCTGCCCTTTGTTCTGTCCATTCAGTATAACAAGCAGTGAAAGTTCATGCTGTTTAGCAAGTACTTCCCAGAATATGAAAAAGTCGGGTAAGTGAATGTACCGATTTACATTCAACTCTGTAGTAATTTTAGCATAACATTGTTTGGTTCTAAAAGATACTTTGCCCTTATGAAACATCAAATAAGGGGATTCAACAAAAAGAATATGAAGCTCTGAAATCCTGGCTAAAGTAATGGCTACAAAGAAAAGTAAAGTCCCATGAGCTACCTGATCTGACAGAGGAGTCATCAGTATAAAAGTGCACTGAGGAAGATTTTGTGTACTTTCAGCACGTTTAACAAATTTGAATTCTGACATTGAAGAAAGTTAGAAATGGCAGCCAAATGTACTTTGATGAATGAATAACACAAGTCCAGTTTCAAAAGTATCCTCAAAGTTATCAAGAACAAGTGAGAAATAGCATAAACAAGCTTGCTACACATGACACTTGATCACAGCCAAACGGCTAAGAAGCAGTACATCTAGGGTGTGAATGCATCATGGAGTTCCTTTCTATTGAACTTGCTTGGAATCTGTGTACCTTGCTTCCTCGTAGTGAGAGAAAAGACATAGATCCCTGGCCATTTCTAGTTTGTGGCAGTTCCTAAGTGCTCTCCATAACTGACTAGTTGCTGTTTTAAGTGGTAACTTCTTTTGTTTAATTTTATTGTAGATTTTTACACTTTTAAATGTTGTATTGTTGCACCAACTGGTGATTTACAGTGCTGTGCTCTGCATTCTACTCAGCTCTAGCCCAAGTGCAACCAGTAAGTATCTAGCCAAAGTCTGTCCACTCTAATGATCAGCCATTATAAGACTGTTTCCCTGAGTCCACTCAGCTATTACAAGTCTGCACCACTTACTCCTTACACTTTCTGTTACACTCCGCCCCCTTTCATTTTTGACCTGAGCTGCCATTCTGTTTCATTCCACTGTCTGCACTAAGGAAAACTTGCCTAATTTGTACTTTACCTCTCTTATACAATAATACTTATACTAAAAGTAATGTCTTTCAGCTTTTCCCGGTTAAGGGTTGCCACAGAGGATCACCGGCCCACAGATTGATTGGCAGTGGTGTTTTTACGGTGTTGAGTTGCCATCCCAGCACCCAAACTTCACAGAAGGCACACACATACACACATGCACCTACCTGCATGTCTTTATAACTCAGATGACCACAGGGAGGACATGCAGACATCATACAGAAGGAGCTCCAGCCGAGAACTGAACTGGAGAACCTCTTGCTGTGAGGCGACAATGCTAAACGCTGCACCACCATGGCCAACACAATAATGATACTTATACTGATTTTAATTTTATAATTTTAATTTTATAATCTTATACTAATTTGTAGTTCAGCTCTCTTATACAAGACATTTGTTGAGTATTTTTGAGACAAGCCCGTTTTATCTTGGAAACTACCTTTTATAAACCTGCTGAGTGTTGACTTGAGCTGCTTGGTCTATTATAGCTCTTTTTATAAAATTCTGCGTGTGTGTGTGTGTGTGTGTGTGTGTGTGTGTGTGTGTGTGTGTGTGTGTGTGTGTGTGTGTGATCACTTGCATTGAATTACTGCTGTTCCCAGTTTATAGTAGACTTTTCTGACTGCTGTTTCTTGAAGTGTACTACTAACCATACTGTACATTCCACATTTACTTCAATAACCAGCTACTCACTTGTACCTTCCTCTCACCCCTTAAGGAGTACTGCTGTAGGTGATTTGCTGTCTAGACAGTTATGTGAGCTACTCAGCCAAGTGACCTGTAAGAACTTCATCCTAAGTTATCTTTAATACAGCAAATGCCTCTATTTCACCAAGTGTTGCCACTTGTGCAACTGTCCTAAACTTACAGTAGTATTTGCTTGCTAGTGTTAGACTTGGTACACAACATTACCAAGTTTACTGAAGTGTGTTTTCTTATTGTTAGCATTAGCATGTACTGTTACTGTCAGGGTCACTACTCTTCTCTCCTTTCCTTCAGCCTTTCCATTACTCACCATGGCATTTATCTTATTATACCCCTTAATGTAGAGCCCAATGTGAATTAGTCCCTACCTTTCCCAACTTGGTGTACCAACGTGGTACAGCAAGTATCTTACATTGACTGACAATCATCTATGCCTTCAATACACAGATGCGATCTGTAAGTGATTCATCTCCTTACTTGCATGAAAGCAGATCTCACACTACCACATGACGTCAACAAACAGCACTAAAACACTACATTCACACATGTTGAGGCTGTCAAGAAAACAATACCCCAACCTTCCAGAAACCTTGGTACTAAACCTCAAGTAACTAGGAAAAGCTTCACTAAATGTATCTGCAACTAAATCTTCCACATCCAGGAAGAATTAGCCTGGCTGACAGCCTACATTCTTAAGGTTCTTAAAGCCTGCATCTAATTCTAGGATGATCCCACCTGTTGGTGATTACACAGACAGACTCACTGATCACTAGGCTTGATAAAGACAGGGCGATGATAAGCTGACTTTGTGGTACCAAAATTACTAATATCACTTTGTCCCTTAAACACATACACCCTGACCCAAATATGACTATGACCTTGTAGTGACTCATGTTAACATGAAAAATGTAAGTTACTTTACCCAGTAGCAGATGAAGATACACAAGTCTGTCCCTTCTCATGTCTCCAAGACAGGTAAGCAGCATGTTACCATTTCTGAGAAGGGTGTGCTAGTACAAGATAACTAACTACAATAACTGGCTGGAAAATGGTGTCATTCCAATGGAATCCAATGTCTGACATGCTGTAATGAAAGGGTGGACAGTCTCCTGCTTTGCTAGGGGCAATCTGCATCACTTCTTCCATGGCTTTTGCACAATGGCTAAGACACTAGATGTCTTCATGGAGCTTTTTTTTTTGGGTAAGGCTTAATGCTAATTCAGTCAATATCAAGGTAGCACTACTTAAAGATTCGTGTCCAACCATTGTTTGGCATATACCTATTGTCTTTCCTTTTCTTATGGGATGACAGGATGGCTTCCTGCTCTGCAAATCCAACTTACTGGATATTCTGTTTAATTTTACTGTTATTTCCTGCTCACAAACTTTGGCTCTTCACAGACTTATGAGGGCAGTACTTCCTGTCTTTGCATCATGACACTTGTCACTTTGATGATGCAAACATGGATCTTTACAGCATGCCCTACATTAGTAGGCTTGGTCTCTTTCCTCTGTTTTTTGTAAGTAAATAAATACCATTTTAATGCAGGACAAAGGCTGAGTGTAGTATATTTTGTTTATTAATGGAGCAGGGCTTGTATTAGCATGCATTGTCCTGGTAGAATGAACTATAAGCTATGAATCTCTAATATCTAGTGTTATTGTCAGACAACAATACAAAGTGATTTACTAGAAAATCAAAAGTTTTATGAGGGATAGATAGGGTAAAAATATCAGGCAAAGTCAGGGGCAGTCTGCAAAAATCATGAACAGATGAAAGGTAATTAAGATTCAGTGATAATTCAGCTCTTACTTTACTTTACCTAATTCAAGTCTCTGCACCCCCCCACTACATTTCTGGCAATTTCCCTCTTAAAATCACTCTGGATCAAGTCCTAAGGGTGACCCTACTTCTGACCCTGGTATCTGGTGACACATAAGATTTACTAGCAGTATCTGCAAGGTCATGGTATGCATCCTTTTACAGTACAATAACAACAAAAGCAAATTTCAGACCCTAGATCCTAATCAAATTGGCTTCTTTAAAGTTATATTACACCTGCTCAATCTAGTAAATTTCTTCAAAAAGGTTACCAATGCTCTAAACAAGGGTCAGACAGCCATGCTGCATATCTGAACCCATCCAAGACCTTTGGCACCATTCCTCATACAGGTATTATCAATTCACTCTCCCACCTAAGTATCGACCCTTAGGTTACTTGTCGGAATTCTAACCAGCTCACTGCCAGAATCCATGTAGTAATGTATGGAGAAATCCTCTAGCACACAAAAAAAGTCACAAAGATGTCCCATGGGACTCTGTCCTGGACCTTCTACTCTTTGTCATATACCTAGATGTGAAAGCAGAGGGCAAAGGACTTCAGCTGACATTGTGGCTGACTGCGTACTGGAACCTGTTGTTAACCCCCCCCCCCTTCTGACACTCAGATACTCCAAACGAGCTTGACCAAACTAATGACTAATGTAATCATCTTGGGTTCCCCCACAAATCTAACTGGAAGCTACTTCTGTGTTCAGGAGCCTTTTTTTGGTTCTTCAACTCCTCAAGTTGGGGAGCTCTGTTTTTTTTTTTCTCTCTAACTAAGCTGAGGCAGTTTTCTTCAAGAGAGGGGTGTGCCAATAGGGGGCACACCCTAGGGTGTTAGATAACCTTGCTATAGCTTTGGAAGGACCCAATGCAGTGGGTGGAACAGTTTCCAAGATCCTCTAGTAGCAACCTAAAAAGAAACAGAAAGTGGATGTAAAATGCCTAAAAGGCAGAAGGAAGACAATGGGATATGCTGGGGAATAAGCATGGCACATGATGCTTGGAGAAGGGGGTCAAACATGCACAGCTTGCTCAAGGAATGCGCTGACATCCAGGTGGTCATGGCACAGATGTACTTTGTGCAACCAGTCCTGAAACATGCATCTAAGATAATCCTCCCTCTAGGTGGAATTCCATATCACCACAAGACAGTAGCAAAAGTATGATTTGAGTTATGGTGACAACAGTCAAAGCTTAATCCATTTAAATGCAGTCTGTTGGATAACTGCAAAATCTTCCTACTCAGGGGAAAAGAAACCAACAAATAAAAAAAGATTCACATACTAATGTTCATGTTCCTGACAGAGGTGGACAGTTGGTGTGTAGGAGTTCATAGGGGATGCATTCCATTTTCAGCTGTTAGGAAGAACCTTAAGGACTAAACAGACTGAGTTAGTGACACCTCCAAGACAATCACATGAAGAAATGGATATTCAGGGAAGAGAACATGGTCCTTGTGGAGGACTAAGAGAGGCTATTTGCAAATAAAAATCTGGAGACTGTAAGTCTGCCAACCTATGAAGATATTTACTAGAATACCTAGAATATCATGTTTTTGAGATACAACTTCAGGTCTTCCGCACCAGCAGTTCAAACCATAGATACTACAGTACAACACTGAATGCTTGGGCCCTTATCTACAAAAAGACTCCTACCCAGAAACTGGAGTTAAAGGTTTTTCTTTAAGAATAGCTTATGTTGGGATAAAATCCTGCTTTTCACCATGTAATATGCTAAGACAGTTGAAGCATACACTCTGATCATGGAGTAGCTGAAGCCTTGAGCAAAATTATGATAAATACAACTCAGACAAACATGGAGGTGAAGAAAATGTCTCTTAAGCCATACAAAGAACATTTTCCACTTAACAATGTAGGTAGACCTAGTGGAGAAATTTCTGACAAGCTATGAAGACTTCCAAGACATTCTGGGAATTGATGTCATCTAAATAGACACTACTAGAACAGACAAACTTTCAAATCAAAGCATTCATCTTGCTACAGTGCTGCAGGGCTCACCACTGCACTGGAATTGCCTTTGGAGAAGATAAGATTTCAAGGGCTTAGAACTACATTACTGTTCACCATAGGGAAACACGAATAAACCCTGTTCTTTCTGCATGAAACTTTGCCAGCAAGCAATGGGTCAGATGAACAAGGCAAATAAATGCAAAAATATTCACTTCAAGACCACTAAGAAAGAACTCACCATCTGCTCCCGCCTTGATAAAAAAGAAGCACTGTCCTATATACAAAATGGAGTGACTTCAGATTTGTCTGATTTCTGAAGGCTGCCTGAACACTGTACTGCTAAATAAACTAATATCAGGAACAGAGCTGAGCTGTTACCCGAGGTATCCATCAAAGCATCTGATTTCCTCAAGATATGTGCTACCACCTGGAATATGCAACAGCTGCTGTCCTTTTCCCCAAAATGGATAGCTTTCCTGCAAAGGAGAGAAAAGTAGTTCACCTCACTTTTTCAGGTAAGAAAATATATTTTACTTATTTATTTTATACAAGCGGTAATGGATTTTTACAAGAGATTATCTCATGGTTTAGAAATTATTTCTCTAACACAGCCTTCATAATCTCAGGTCACAACTCCACCTAGTCTACTGGCTATTTTTCTAATGGTATTCCTCAAGGCTCTGTCTTAGCGCAACCATAAATGCAGATGACATGGTCCTCACCATTGCTCATAAGTTCATACCACAATTAGCCTCACTGCTGAAAAAACTTCGCCTTAATATGAGACTGTCTTCCTAACTAATCCAATATGAGGTTGCACTGGTGGAAGTAGAGCTGTTTTCTGGGCTTTATTCAGCCTTGGAAGGTCATCGCATAAGATACTTATGTTTTCACTATAAGATACTTATGTTCTCGCTATAATCACTAAAATGTAAACTCTGTGGCACCATTAAACAATTATCTAATATCTTCTCCTGCTATTTCACATCCATTGGGTACAATGCTCAGTCTTCCCTAAACAGCAAGAATATCTAGGGGGTTTATTAGATGACGCTCTTTCATTTCATAATTCTACAAATGTCATCACCACTAAAGTATTACAACAGCTAAAGGCAGTCTACAGCATTGTCCATCCTCTAACTCCACATGCTAGAAGAATAAATGCCATTAATGTACTACTTCCAAGAACTGAATAAGCATTAACTATTATTACCTCCCTATCTTCACAGTAATGCTACTATACTGCAAACACAAATTAAAATTCTAATATTTATTAATTTGGCTAGCTATACAGAACATCATTATGCGACTATTAAGTCAGCCAAATGGCTTCCAATTTCAGCTAGGTCTACCTACTTTCTTAACACATGTACCTATAAACTGATTTTTAACCCCACTTACTAATAAATTAATTGCACTTGAATCTTCATATGCATTTAGAAACAATTCTTCATTGAAACTCTACAGGCTTTCATTCTTACTACCCACCTGTGAAAGATCATTCTATAAGCTTGCCCCTGCAGCATAGAACAGTTGACCAAAAGACATTTTTGCCTTATTTAAAGATGCTGGTTAGTTTTGACTTAGATAATCCTACTATCCAGAATAAACTTGACTTTTGACAATTTTATAAGCTGATAATTATAATATAACTGTATATATATATATATATATATATATATATATATATATATATATATATATACAAACACACACACACACACACATTTCACAGCTGATACTCAGCTTATGTTTTTTTGTAATTATTTACCAACTGCACATTGTACAGCTAATATTACTATTTGTTTTGCAATATCAATTGTACATTCTGTTTAGGCATGAAACTATTTAACCATTAATTTAGTTTACTAATGTTTGTAAATACCTGCTATTGTCATGATAATTTCTATGTATTTAATTATGTTTGTTAATGCTTGTTGTTCCCATATCCATTTTATGGTTGCAATGTAAATATCATATAGCCTGGGGAAGTAGTTGAAAAGGACATTTACCAGACAGTGTTCAACTTGCTTAACAAACAAAATTTAAAAATAAAATACAATCAACCAACAGTTAATGGAGTCTCTAGGTCACCCTCGGCCTTCTTTGCCACTCTGAGCAAGTCTGGAAACCAGAATGTATGATCCTCAGTCATCCCTGAGAAAAAAGGTACTTTCGCCTAATGATTTTACCTTTTTCCCTCTTCTGGAACACTTCAGATAGGGCTAATCAAACAGACTGCCCAGAAAGGGTGTAAACAAATCAGCCAATAAGTACAGTCTGACACACGCTGCCTTATGGAGAAAGATACTAATCTATATAGTGCTGGCCACCCTGTGTGGTACAATAAAGGAACAAAAGGCCACATAAAGACCTAGCTTAGGTACAGTATTAGGCTTTTTTTACACTTTGTTTTCCTCAATTATAAGTCAATAAGTGCAGACAGCTTTTCTATGACCTGCTAAAACTGATAAAAATGGAACTAAAACTTATGGGACAAGTAGCTGACAGCTTGGAAAGTCATGGCAGCATAAAGCTTTTCTGCCAAGTATGTCCACAGAAGGTCACCTTGATGTTAATAAAGGTATTTTTAAAAAAACACACACACACATTGATAGTGAAATAAGCACACATTCAGTTTCATCCATCTACCCATCCATAATTCCCTTTTTCAGAGTTTTGCACAAGGGGCCAAGGTGTTAAATCATCAATGAATATCACCTACAGCAGATGTTCACACTGCTGATACACATATTGAATTATTTATTTATTTACTTATTTAAAATTTGTTTACCAGGAAAGTACGACTTGGAACAAGGCCAATTTTCAGCGGAGGCCCGGAGAGAAACACTCCAGATGCATGTCTTTGAAACGTGGGAGGAAACCAGAGCACCCTGAGAAAACCCACATGAACACAGGGAAGACATGCAGACTCCGCACAGAAGGCACTCCAACCAAGAACAAACTGGAGAACCTCTTGCTGTGAGGCGACAAAGCTACCGCTGCACCACTGCACCGTCCAATTATAAAAGAAAAAACAAACCATTATAACAATGTTTTTCTTTGAACACATTATACAAATATAATTTTTGTCTTAACAATTATTTAGTTTGACATTACATAGATTGCTCAAGTCCTGCCTTCCCTGAAATAGTACTCCTGAACATTATTAAGTATGTACCGTTGCCACAGATTCCATTTATTTCAATGTAGTTTACTCTTTCCCCTTTCTAAAGATCCCATCTCCAGTTCTTTACCTCCTTTACAAAATTTAACAATTCTGTTACTTTTGGCTTTGCTTTTGAGTACATTTTCTGGCATTTTTTAGCACCGATGACATTAAATTTACTAGGGTCTTACTGTGTCTTAGCAATTCAGTTTCTATATTCTCCTTCAAAAGTATTGTTTCCTTAGTTATAATTTGCTCCCCCAACATTTCTGACAAAGTACCCTGTAGGGAATTTCTAAAATCTTTTCAACTCATTGCATTCAAAAAAACATATTCCCAGGTACCCCCCTCTTTCCCATCACACCTCCAGCAATTGCTGTCTACCTGTGGAAAAAATCTCTGAAGCGTACTTGGGGTATAAAAATACCCGTGAAAACACTTCCACATAAAAATCTTAAACCTTCTAGATTTTGTTGCATACTTGGGAGACATACAATACCTTCACACGGTTTCTTTTATATTGTCTTTCCATTCTCATTTCCCGTCTTTCCTAACATCTTCTGATTGATTCTAACAGTTACTATGCATTATTTTAATGCTTTACTAATTATCCCTTTTTTACCACAGCTGCTTTAGACTCAACTAGAATCTCAACCAGAGCTGGTCTTTCATGTAATACTCCACTAGCCATTTCTCAATGCCTATACTCTGTTCTAAATCGCTGGTAAAGAAGGTAGCCTCCAACCTGGAGTCAAACTTCTGCTTAGCCTTATTCCAGTCTATGATTTTTCCCTCTCTAGTTATTTGCTTCCAGTACCTGGTTTTCCTTGCTAATTTTTGCCAATAAATTCCATCTCCCTCTTGCCTATTTTCTGTGCCCCTTCTTACAGTCATCCCTATTAGTCAAATCTAGTTTCTCCAGTCCTCTGTTGACTTAGTTCTCAAAATACTTTCTGTTACTTCATATGTATAATATTCCATATGGTTGTTACTGTTCTCCTTAAGTGCCTGCATCCAAAATCCTACTCTCTCCTTACTCTGCAAACTCCCCATTTCAAGATTATGCCCTTCAATGCTGATATGCAATCTTCTATTTGTGTTATGTATATGAGCCTCAAGTGTGTAACTCTAAGGTATCCCTTCAAATCTGGTAATCCTAAATCCCACTTAACTCTTGCCCTCTTTCTCTCCCAAATAAACTCCTTTAATTCTTTAAAACTCCAGCTTTACTCCATAGCATATCGCCTACTCAGAGGTGATCTCTGCCTAACATATAAAGCTATGTCAAACCCAGAGCTGTTGGACATGCTACACCTAAAGAAATCCCAATCCCTCCAAGCTACACGCTCTAGGGACCTAAACCTTGTCACCACAATAAACAGGACACGCTGGAGGGATAGATTCCTGTCCCAGATACTTCCTATACTCCGGAACAAGCTACCCATCTATGTCAAGCAAATTTCTTCATTAGCACTCTTCAAGAAAAATCTTGATGAGTGAATGGGAAATAGGAAATACACCCCGGGGATCACTTCTGTGTCTCTGCTGGACAGTGGCATAGGAAAATAACTTTCTTGGGTGGCGTAAGCTATGGTACCTTGCTGGCTAGGCTTATGTAGGCCCTTGGGCCAATAGCCTAGTACCTACCTATGAATCTATGAACCTATAATAACTATAGCTTCATAGGTTCACAGGTGGTTACTAGGCTATTGGCCCAAGAACCATTTTAAGCCTGACCAACCTTACTCCAAATTTACCACAATACTGCTGGCATATGTCAATACCCCAAGGAATTTTTACAAGTTATGATAAAGGCTTGTACACATCAAGTGTTCATAGGCTGTCCCTGACCAAAAGGAACATAAGTGTCAAACCAGGTGTAAATTTGTGATTTCCCATCCATTGGTCCAAGTTTTGTTTGAAGATAGTTAAGCATGAACTTTGCTTCACATGGATGGGAAGCCTGTACCAGGGAAGGGGTAATCTTTGAGACCCACAGCTGTCCCCCCAACACGTCCTGTTTATGTCATAGATAAGGTTAGGTCCTTAGAATAGGTATTACTGATGCTATTTGTTTTGCAGATACGCAACATATTCATCATTGTGAGTTCAGAGAATGTCTTGTAGGCTAGGTATAGATCGCCATGCAGCAGTCTATAGGAGATGAGTACAGGGATAGGGCTTTAACACTGTCTGCAAAGGCCTTGTTAATTACTCCCTGTATTCTTTTTGTGAAGAAGCCATGTGTTCTCTCAAGCTTCTTCAAGTGCCTGGTCAGGTACATGCTGAATGACTTGCTGAATTAGAGATGAGTAGAGTGGAACAATAACCTCCTAGGACTTGGATGCCATGCTATTACTTATATGTTGTGCAACATAAAAGGATTTTCTCATCACAGTAGACATGTTGTGGTCAAATGGTCAGGTTACAGACATGTGTTCCCTCATCCCTGACCACTAATCCACTTTTAGGGGTATATTATCAATGTGGCAATAACCAGGGATGTCAGTCTTTCCAAAGAGTACTACTATGCATTTTCTTCACACCAAGTTTTAGTCCAAGGCTAAATATGTGATCAGGTGGGCCAAGATAAAATCTTTGTCCAACAAAAAACTATTTTCATGCATTTCTAAACAGAAAAACAAGGGACAAATAACACCTCTAAAAGGAACCTCATGAAATTAAAGGTTGCTTCAAACGAGGAATCCTTAAGAGAACCAGTACCGAAAAGGTTTCATCAATTCTCAAGCACTGAGGCCTCCTTTTCTTCAAAGTGTCACTTAAAGACTTTGAAGAGAATAGATGCATGCAGCCCAGGTCCTGTACCACTCACACATAGGGATAAGAAAAATACAAGACCTTGCTGACAAAGAACTTTACCCACGCTGACTGCCTCACAGGGAGGAGTAACCAAGAGTGATGCAAAAATCTGATGCAGGGCTTGCCACCTGCATCACACTTAACAGAAGTGTGGTTTAATGGACCTCCTCATTCATCTCTATACTTTATACACTGAACAAGCTGTCAAAAATAAGGTGTGGGATGGGGAAAGTCAAGAGGCCCAAGACCAGCGCCCATGTTCCAACTCTCTTCAGTATGTTGGTAACTTCTTCTGGAGTGCCCAAAGAAAGTTAATCCAAAAGGGCAGATATCATACCACAAATACAGCCTTGGAATTTGACAGACTGGCCCTCACATACTTCAAAGGCATCCTCCTGGCTTACAGCACAGAGAAAAGTAGAAGTCACACCCCACGTCTTACTGCTAAGATCATGTGGCAGAAAGGACACTTTCTCACTCACCCTCATATTCACCTGAAGATAAGAACCACAATGATGACTCTTAAAGGTGAAAGTGACAGGGCCACTGTGGTTGCAAAGTGTCAGCTTAAACCTGGACTACAGAATCCATACCTTATTCTTTTCATGCCTCTGCCATGGCAAGAAAAATAACCTGTCTTTTTTTGGGTTCTATTTTTGCTAAGCACAGGCCACTGATGAAAAGCTCAAACTTCTGTCATCAATGCAGCCAGGTTGCCACGGTTCAAGTTCCAGTAGTATAAACAAGCTGATGGTAGTGTGATGCATGGCAATGACATTAAAAAGGCTGTGACAGTAGTCATTTTCATTCATGGCACACTGTCTGCAAGTAATTTTGTAAGCTCTCTTTTTATGTAGGCACAGAAAGCAGGAACTTTGTGAAGTGCACTAGGAAGACATCCAAACTGTGTCAGCAGCTGGAATCTTCTGTGGATCACTGGAGCATGTACTTCCCCTAGCTCCTGTTTAGAAATGGCATATGCAAGCCAACGTTAGCATGTGTTTTCTAAGCACAGAATCTTATGACTTGTAAGAACCACATGACAATATACGGGGGAAATACTCATGTGTTTCATTCTCTCCAAGGCCCCTTGGTGTAAGTTCTGAAATCATAAGGTGGTATGCACAGTGGATATCTCTGACAAATCCTGACACATCAAAAAACAGGGATTTAAAATGAAAAACAGCAAATTAAGAAACTTGGTGTTAAACCTTTTAATCGTTTCCAAGAGGCATACTCCCAACAGACGTGTCATATATTAACCAACATGCTCCTGGAGAAAGGTATCATCTATGAGGGCTCTCACCAAAACATCTCAGGTTTCAGTACCCTTAACTACTCTGATAGATAACATTCTATGCTTCTACATAGTGTCACACAGGCTCTTGAGGGTTGTTCACTGCTTAACCTTTCTGTGCTAAAAACAATTCAGCACAATTTGAATTCCTTCACCTAAACAGAACCAGTGTAAAGCAAACAACCTTTCTGTAGACATAAACCTATAATGCCACATCAATAATACCAGACAGCACAAAAGGTACCTAATGCAAAGTATCCCCATTTCTGGAACAGGCTACCTTCACATAGTAGGCAGACTATCTCTGTTTCAAAATTTAAAGTCAGTCTGGGCAACTGGATAAGTGATAGTAAATTTTCACCTGGGATAAGTGGCAAAGATCTACATAGTGGGGACACTGTTAATTTTCCACAAGTATTTTGAGATGTGGCTGAGTTTCAATGGTCTCCTTGGACATAAGGTTCAAATTAACTTAAGAAATTATAAAATACACTGGTGAGACCAACTGGCCCCTGAGCAGGACATTTGATGGGGTTGAGTCAGAATGTTCATATCTTACAAAATTTAAAGAGACAGGACACTCACAGACTCAATGATCAAACAGTACTTCATCGGATCAAAACTGTTGAATGCCTTTCTTGTTGAGTGTTGGTGATGATCACATATCTCAGTCGCTGAGCATCAGTATTTCACTATTAGCTTGCAGTGCTGCAGACCATGCAAGTACAGCAAAGAAGAAACCATTACTATTGCATGCTAGAAGCTGTTTCCTTATTGTTATGCAGATTTAGATTGTGTGTGTGTGTGTGTGTGTGTGTGTGTGTGTGTGTGTGTGTGTGTGTGTGTGTGTGCGCGCGTGCGGGTGTGTGTCTTATGTGATTATACATAGATATAAATATATGAACAGATATAATCTGAAAAAATGAAAAAAAAAACAACAGTTGCATGACTAAGTCTGGTGTATCTAATATTGATGATAGTACTTAACTTTTTGCACTAAGGCAACTTACCTGAAAGATATACATGTGTTCCACCTACATCTCCTAAAATATTGGTTTACTCTTTCCAGGAGTCTCAAGTCTGGCAGTTAGCACATAGAACTAAAACTATGAACTGTTAGAAAGTTTTATTGAGTAGTCTAGAGAATGGATTTGTTTTAATTCAAAATATGTTTGCCTACTGTGTGACTCTGAACAATTCGCTTAACTAGACAGTACTTAACAGGCTGTGGCTCATATAGGTTCCAGTGGTCCACTATCAAAGTAAATAAACAAAATAAAACAAATAATAAGCAGCAGTGTATGTGGATGCTTTTCATATTTATTGCATTTGTTTACCTGGAATGTCCAACTGGGCATAGCCGTGGGGAAAAAGCTCCACAAAAAAAATGTACATTCCTTTATAAAGTTAATTTATAAAGTTAATTAACAGAGCCATCCAAGCTAAGAATATTTTATTGATTTACTGCACTTGTACTTAGTTTATACAGTGATCACTACTGTTTATGAACATTTTTAAAAAGCATTTATTTAATTTAGTGGAAAAAACAGTTATTTCTCTGTGTCTTGACTTTTCTAGTTCAGTAAGCCTCCAAATCTCCTTGCAAAAGGGCAAACTGACAGTGACTTGGTTGTTTGGTAGTTATTTGTTGTTTATTTTGCACTTGAAAGCTGCTTTTGCTGTGCTTTTACATTAAGAATTTCCAGGATCATCCATCTTATGGCAGAAGTCGTTTACCTGGTCTCTCTGAGTTGGGAAGCACAAAGTGTAGTTGTTTATTAGGTAGAGAGAAAAGGAGTAATTTTTCAAGTTTTTTTCTCTGCTATAAATCAGGCAACTTTGCGCGGTAGTGGCAGTTAGCAGTGCCTCGTATAGTTGCAAACTTCTAGACAGCAAAATTTCCCTGTAAAGTTAGGATTAGATCTGAAACCTGTTAAAAGTGTGGCATTGTACAGAAATAAACTTACAGCAGCTAGCTTGTGCATCAAATAGCATTACTGTATCTTAGCATTATATAACATCTTGCCCTTAACCCCAGAAACTACCCTAGAAGACCCCTGTTAAAAAGCAATCTTTTGTCATAAACAGCTCACCCTATTACAGGACCAAACAACATGGATACACAATTTCCAAACATCTCTGTGGTCAGCTTGGTAGATTTGGGCATTCTAAGGCAATGTAGCCATTGCTTCATTCTCAGACAACCAGTCAATCATTAAAGAAAATAACATGGTATACAAGAAATGTAAATACACAACTTCCTTGGAGGGAAAAATCTTGCCTAAACATATAAACGAGTTTGTTAGGAATAACCACACTACATCCTCTGCACAAACCACACACACACACACACACACACACACACACACACACACACACACACACACACACACACACACACACAAAATTGTCTTATGATGAGGCACTTAAAAGAAACCTTCCCAAATCTCAGTGACCTCAAAGCCACCTAATGGCAAAACTGCTCCTCAGCAGTCATGAAAGCATACACCAAAAGCAACACCAAACATCCTACCTAGGCCTACACGTAATGGTCCCCTAACAGCAAAGTCCATATGGCAAACTTGTAATTTTCATAATACTCGGACTCCATTGTGTGACACAGATATGCCCCACATACCAGGTAAGACAAGGAGAAGAAAATGGTTAGTTGCCTATCTGGAGCCATGATCCACAATATCACTCACTTGCTCAAGTTAATGCACCCCAAGTACACATAGGATTCTATCACAGTCCATGTGGGTATAAATCACCTCAGACATACCTCACTGAACTATATGAAAAGAGACAAAATTAATCTCTTGGTACATGGGTCACAGATAGGTATGAGTCTTGCATTGAGCAGCATTCTACCTTCACGAAGGATGATGGCACAGCATGAACATACAATGATGAATTTTAAGAAGTGGCTTAGTTTCTGTTGTCACTCCAGGTGCATCAAATATCTGTCAGCATGGGGGGACATGAACAAAAGACCACATTACCTTGCCAAGGATGGGCTGTACCTGTCCCCCCCCCAGGGTTTCGAACATTGGCTAAAACTTTATCCACTCTCTTAGAGCCTTTCTTAAGCAATGTCAAAAAGACAAATCCACCAGCACAGTGAATAGTCTACAAGCAACCTTAAAGTGATACTGCTCAATGCCCAAAGCCTAAACAAAAAACTCCACATCCTTCAAGCTGTCCTCACTTTGGAGAGTGTAGATATCTGTGTTGTGACGGACATTTGGTTTAAAGCCATAGAATGTACTCCAGAAGTGCAAGGTTACAGTGCCTTCCATACATTTAGACCAACAACAGCACAGACTGGGTCCAAAGATGGAGGTGTCTCAATCTGCATTAGCAATAAGCATGCCTTCAGGTTGGTTAAACAGGATGATAACAAGGAACTCATCCATATGCAAGTCACTATAGATAAAGTCCTTCGCCATATAATGGCAAGCTACAGGTCACCATTATGTCCCCAGAGTCTCACGACTCTTACATAAACCTACTAGAGGCATTCACCATCCAACCAATTCATGGGTGACTTTAACTACCTCTCTATAGACTAGGAAATGTCCACAGGCACAACATTTCCTGGGATTATCACAACTACTGTCCAAACACAATGGCAATTCTACTCTCAGTATAATACTCCAGGAAACCAAGTAGTAAAACACAATTATTTTATTACTAAAAAACGTGAATCACAGTTTGGAGTTTTAATTGTGTCCTGATTCACGTTTTTTAGCATTGAAGTGTTTTTGTGTTTGTGGATTGGTGATTGTTGCTGAGAATTATTTTATTCTAGCGCCTCGGTGTAATTGCCTTCAAGGAATAATGCACATACAAAAAAGCCACCCTTTTTTAGATGATCTTAAATTACATTCAATTAATGAGTTAAATAATTAATTAAAACAATTCACTAAAGCAAACATTTCCAGTTTAACTCATTGTTTAAGCCTCTAAGAATCAAAGTCTTGTACTTTAAAAAAAAAAAAAAAAAATATATATATATATATATATATATATATATATATATATATATATATATTCTTTATACATCAATGTTTGTTTTAATACATTTTCATTGTTCTCAATACATTCAATTTTTTCTAAAATAGTACCATGCAATAAACTCTCATCACTATTGTCACATACTTTAAAATGTGAGGATATTATTTTCTCTTCTTTTTGATTTCTTACATCCCTCAGATGTTCCATGAATCTAACCCGGAACTTTCTTTTAGTCTCCCCTATATAATACAGTTCGCAAGGACATTTCAATGTGTATGTTACTCCTTTATTTTCACATGTATATGTCCCTCTGGATACAAATTTAACACTATCAACTGTATTAATAATATGTGTGCATATACTACACTTACTACATCTAAAAGTTCCTTGTTGTAATAAAGGCCTTCTAATATTTACTTTTGGCATAACAAATGTACCATGAACCACCATGTCTTTTATATTTTTGCCTCTGTTAAACGAAAAAAGGGTCTCCTTGGTAAAATGGTTGACAAAAACGTGTCCCAGTAATATTTAATCATGTCAACCACTGCCCCACTTTTGATGTTATAAACAGAAACATAATATATGGAATCCTTCATATTCTGATCCCTCAAATCATAGGTTCATAGGTAGATACTAGGCTATCTGCCCTAGGGCATTTATAAGCCTAGCCAGAGTGTATTTGGCTTCTGCCTCCCTATTAGATTAGCCTACTGTACCTCTGTAAAGTAGGTCACAGAAGGTACCCTTTTAAGATTAGTTTACTGTGCCTCTGTCTAGCAGGGACACAGAAGAGATCCCAGGGGTGAATTTGCGATTTCCCATCCACGCGTCCAGATTTCGCTTGAAGAGGGTCAGCGAGGGGCTATGTCCAACATGAACTGGGATTCTATTCCAGAGTGAGGGGAGCCTCTGGGAAATGAATCTGTCCATCCAGCATGTCCTATTTATTTTTGTGCTGAGGTTTAGGTCCCTGGAGCGTGTAGCTCTAAGGGACTTGGATTTTTTGAGGTGGAGCATGTCCATTAATTCTGGGTTTGACATGGCTTTGTACGTCAGGCATAGATTGCCTCTGAGTAGGCGGTAAGCAACTGAGTAGAGCTGGAGTTTCTTTAGTTGAGCTGCATAGGACATCTGTTTGTAGCCCATGATCCTCTTGGTGAGGTACTTTTGGGGTCTCTCCAGTTGCTGCAGGTGTCGGTTAAGGTACATCCCAAAAGGGGCATTGTATTCAATTATGGGCCTGATGAGTGATGAGTAGAGGGGCACAATGAACTCTCCTGATCTAGATGCGAACCCTTTCGTGATAAGGTGGACTATATAGAAGGTCTTTCTAACCACTTTGGCAATGTGATTATCAAAGGAGAGATTACTATCTACGTTGGTCCCCAAATCTCTAATTACTTCTTCCATACTTAATGGATTACCACCTATGTGGTAATTTGTGGGCACCTTGTTTTTCCCAAAAGGGATGACTATGCACTAGCATTCAGCTTGAGGCTGTGGCTCTGGCACCAAGCATCCGTCTCTGTGAGACCCTTTTGGAGGATGCTTGTGTCAGCTGGAGATTCAATTATGGCCCCCAGTTTGCAGTCATCTGCGAACTTTGTCAGCCATAATCCCCCCGTGTTAGCCTGAACCTCAGAGAAGTATATACCGAACAAGAGAGGTCCCAGAACTGAGCCCTGTGGGACGCCACTTGTAACTGGTTTGGATTCGGACATGGCACCTGCGATTCTGACCATGTGGGTTCTATCTCTGAGCCAGTTTGCAACCCATCTTGTGATATAGGGGTTGATATTAAGCTGGTAAGCTTATTTATGATGCCAGAGTGGGGTATTGTGTCGAAGGCTTTTGCGAGGTCCAGGTAGGCTGTGTGGACTACCTTACCCTCATCTATGGCTTTGGTAACTGTTTAAAAGAAATCAACTAGGTTTAAGAGGTAAGATCTGCCCTTAACAAAGCCGAATTGGGTAGGGTCCAGTGTCTGGAGGCTCCCAATGTCTTTGTTTATGAGTTCCATGATAATACGCTCCATAGCTTTACAGACCAGACTAGTCAGGCTTATGGGGTGATAGTTTCCGGGGTCCATTGTGGCACCACCTTTGTGGAGTGGGACCACTGTAGCTGTACGCCATTCTTTGGGTACATATCCTGTAGTAAGGCTAAGTTTGAACAGTGACTTAATGTGAGGGTTCAGTTCTTCTTGGAGCTCGTGTAAGACGCAGCCTGGGACACCGTCCAGTCCCATAAATGCTGTGTTTTTTTGCTTAGGAGAGGGCAGCTTTCACCTGTGCATCTGTGATGTCAGGGAGGTTACATTCAGTTGGGATAGGCATTTGCTCCTTTGGGGGGGAAGGGGGGAGAAGTTTGCACTGAATCTGTCTGCCAGGATGTTGGCTATGTCTGTAGGTTCGGTATATTTTGTACCTTTATGCAACAATTCAGAGCATATCTGGGAGTTTCCGCCCATGTTCCTGACATAACTAAAGAAGGCCTTGTGATTATCTTTAGTGTCTAGGTCAATCTTTCTTCAAGCTGGCCTTTGATGATTTTATGAGGGATCGAAGTTTCTTGCTAATACTGATCAGAGATGCCTTCCCTTTTTGGGATTTTGCTCTGTCATGTAGTAGCTTCCTCCTTCTGTTGTATAGCTTATTTATGGCCGGGGTCCACCAGACCAGTCTCCTGTTTTTGGAGGAGTGAGTCTTGGTTTTATTTGGGATAGCATGATCCATGCATTCCTGCACATGCTCATAAAATGCATTTGTAAAGGATTTTATGGATTGGTTTGTATTATCCTCTGGCCCAGGGGCTTTGAAGGATTCCACCTCAGTCTTGAGAAGTGCAAAGTTGGCTTTTGAGAAATTCTTTACAGTGATTTCCTTGGCTGGGGGTGGGGACGGGATATGGATGTCCAGGGAAATTTGTTTATGGTCTGATCTTACCAATGAGGGGTTTACCTCTGGTGTGGAACATAGAGTCCCCATGTTGGTGATGACCAGGTCCAATATGTTGTTCCCTCTTGTGGGAGTGGTGACCAGTTGTTCCATTGTGTTAGAGTTTATAAATTCAAGGAACCGTTGGGTGAGGGTGTTTGGGCTTGAGTAGTTTTCCCAGTCAATGCTTGGGTAGTTGAAGTCACCCAATAACATAGTGTTTGGAGACCTTCATATTCTCCAGTGTTCTCAGGAATGCCAAGCGGAGTTCCTGTAATAGAGAGGGTGTTCTGTAGCAGGCTACAAACTGAAAGGCAGTTTTGCCCGCTGTTAGTTGCACATGGATGGTTTCTGATGCTTCGTGCAGTGCCACTAACCTGGAGGTGTAGGTATCTTTGTTGAATATAGATACTCCCCCTCCTTTTGTGCTTCGGTCCGAGTTTTGGGGCCGAAACGCATGGTATGAGTTATAACCTGGTAGTGCTGGGGTGCTCTCAGGAGCCTTAAACCAGATTTCTGTTACTGCACAGACATTGATTTTCTCCATACTGAGGAGAGCCTCGAGTGCGTGCATCTTGAGGTTTAGACTTCTGGCATTGAGCAGCATTACCTTTAGTTTTTTTATCCTTGGGTTGTCTATGGAGGTGGGTTTGTCCTTTGAGCCTTGCCTAAAAAAGGCACTATAGGGGTGGCAAGAGCCTTGGCCAGTATACGAAAGCCTAAGGGTGACAGGTGGTAATCCACATCTTGTTGGAAAGGTAATCCTTCTTCATTACTTTTTTTTCATTTTCCTATGTCCCTTCCTTCAAGTACCTTTTTCTGAGCTGCTTCTATAGACTTTAAATTGTACCCCTCCCTAAACATTTTTATTGTTTGCCCCATACAAACATGTGAATGACTGCACTGAGGCTGCTGTACCTACCAGAAATAAACCCAAAACAAACACTAAAAACAAATCCCACTGGTGGACTCTTTAAGGGTATGCAATAAAAGAAGAAATCCCACGTCTAAAATCAGGAACAGCAACTCCCTTAAAGACAAGTGCTGTCTTGTACAGCTCAACAAGAAACTAAGAGGTCTAATTAAGTCTAACAAGCCAACTATGACAATCAGAAGACCTTCTTCACCTATGTCTGGAACCTTAGAAGTGACACACAGCATTGTGATGAACTGGTGGTAAAACAGTACCACCTTCATTGAACAGGTGAATATAGCAGCTCTACTGGCTGATAAAGTCAGCTCAAACTTCACACCTCTCAGCTCCACCAAGTGAAATCCCCTCAAACACACTCCCCACAGCTATCAGCAGGGATCAGGTGCTGTCAGCATTCGCTAAGGCCAAGAACACCGCCTCCATGTGTCTCGACAAAATCAACAGTTGCCTTCTGAACAGTTTAAAACATGACTTATCAGGACCACTTGAGGCACTCTTCAACTACATTCCTGAAACAGGCTACATTTCAAGGGAAAGGAGGACTGCAACAGTCATTCCCTACCACAAGGGCTGACCATCAACCAACCCAGTGAACTACAGACTCATCGGTCTAACAAGCCTAATATTCAAAGCCATGGAATGAAGTACATTGGCAACCTAAAGGCACTGGACCCATCCCAATATGGGTTTGTTATGGGAAGGTCAAGTCTACTTAACCTGGTAGACTTTGTTGAGAGGATCTCCACACCACACCAATAGTTGAGGCTAAACCAATGTATACTACATATCTTAATCTGGCTAAGGCATTCAATGCAATACACCACTCAGGCATCGATGACAAGTTCCCTGAGCTAGACATAAATCCTTACATGACTCACTGGATTGCTGTCTGCTCACAGACAGGACCCAAGATGTCAAGATCAGTGAGACAATCTCCAAGAACTCTGTCAACAGAGGAGTACCCTAGGGCTGTGTGTTGGGCCAACTTGTGTTTGGGCTCACGAAGTTCAAAGATGATTATAAACTGGGAGCTATTACAGATTCCTTGCAAGGCACCAATATTTTGCAAGTGAGTTTAACACAGACAAATGACTGATGTCAAAGCTGTGGCCTGAAACTCAATGCCAGAAAATGCATTATAATGTCCACTGGGAAACTGTCAACCCAAGTTAATTTCTCCATCGATGAAATGCCCTTAACAGAGAGGTGACCCAGTAGTAAGAGATCTGGGAATATACATAGACAGCAATCTGGCCTTTGACCAACATGTGGCTAAGACAATAATTCTATGTCACCCAACTTATAGGTAAGGGTACGGCATCCAGGTCTAAGGAACTTACAGTATCACTCTACTCGGCCCTTATCAGATCTATCATTGAATACAATGCCCCCTTTTGCATGTATCTAACGAGACACTTACAACAGCTGGGACATCCACAAGGGATTCTCACTAGGAAAATTAAGGGCATGAATACCCTGTCCTAAACTGACTGTGGAAAGAATCTGCCTCTGCATTCAGTCTCTCACAGGATGCTAACAGGGGATCTTTGCCTGACTTTCAGGGCTTCCTCAGACCCTGCCCTGATGGATATGTTGCACAAGCACAAAACAAACAACACCAGAAACGCAAGATCCAGGGATCTGAACTTCACTTGTGACATAAACAGAATGTGCTGGAGAGACAGACATGTGTCCCAAAGGATCCAAGCACTATGGAGTAGTCTCCTCATCTATAAAACAGACATCATCCCTGACCTATTCAAACAAAACCTTGACAACTGGATCAGAACTCATAAATGTCTCCCTGGTCTGTCTTCCATGTCCCTTATGGACAGAGTCTGTCAATAAAAAAAAAGTATTATTCTAACTAACCCCCCCCCATAAATCTTTACTTACCTCCCTAATAATATGCCTCTGCAGCATAGATGCCCATGATACTCGGGACCCAAATGGTTTGGGATGCATAGCTAGGCTTGTAAGGGCCCTTGTGGTCATAAGCCAAGTAACCTATGAACCCATGAAGAAGTGGTAACAAACAAGTGGTTACATTGCATTTATGCGGGTCGCATTTGTATATGTGTGGGGCAATCTATATGTGTGCTCAAACAATGGTTCCTTCCATCTGTGAGTGGATAATTCTTATGATTTAATCACCAACGCTTTTGATGTGTGAGCTCTTTCAGTAGTTGGCATGCAGATAACTGACTCCCAATTGTAAGTCCTAAGGTGACATCTAGATCTTATCTGGCACTCACTTGTATTTTCTGGTGTTTTTCTAAGCTGCAATAGAGCAGGAAATTCCACCTCCTGACATAGTGCTGACACTCCAAGAACACTGCTTTTTACAATCAGAATTTCCGAGGTGAATTTGGACCCTCTGAAATGATTGTTGAATTAAAGCTGTTATGTTAACATGACATGGCAAGGAGTTCATTGAGTACAAAGGTAAGAAAATTACATTAAATGGCTCTATCCTTCTGATCTTGACACTTATACTGCAAATTCGATAAAGCCTTTTCTGGAATAAGGGGCTTTGCCATGCTGCGGGATATCCTCAGCAATGCTCCACATAAACTTTCAGAACACAACTTCACCCTTAGAGGAGCATGTAACATCCTTTTCCTCAAATACCTCATGGAAAGAGAACAGGTGAAGCAGGCCATTGCAAATATACAGTTACATGCGACTGTTTAGAAATTTACTCTACAAGCTGTGGGCCGCTGCTTCTCAGTAGTCTTAGGACTTCAACTAAGTCTGAAAACAAATGACACAGAAGAAATTAAGTAACTGAAGGACCACAGCATCAAAGTGGCTTGTGCAAAGCAAATGAAATGACAAAAGAAATCCAGTTTTGGCCTCTTCTCCAAAGTGGTTGTGAAGTCAGCGTTGGCCTTATACAGGTAATTTGCATTTTGTGAAACACACAGGCAGAAATCATATACTTCCAGGATGCATAAACTTAGTTGCTAAGGAATGGTTCTAAGAAATAATCCAGGATTTTACATTCTCTTTGTTCAGAGAGGTATTCAAATACATCTTGGCGAAGCACAAGGAAGCTCCAATACAGTGTACCCACTTCTAAAAAATAAATATTGCACATCACAGTTTACTTAGCTTGTTCTGCTTAAACTAGGAAAAATCAATCTTTGATTCAAATTGCTCCTCTTCAATAAAACTTTTTTTATATAGCCAGGCAAACACCACTTCTTCTTCTTCTTTCGGCTTTTCCCGGTTAGGGGTCGCCATAGCGGATCACCTGTCCACTCATGATTGGCAGTGGAGCTTTACGGTGTCGATTTGCCAGCCCGGCACCCAACCTTCCACAGAAGGCACACATGCACACACTCATGCCTAGGGCCAATTTAGAGTGTCTAATCCACCTACAGCATGTCTTTGGGATATGGGAGGAAAGCGGAATACCCGGAGGAAACCCACGTGACCACAGAGAGGACATGCAGACTCTGCACAGAAGGCACCCCAGTCGAGGATCGAACCGGAGAACCTCTTGCTGTGAGGCAGCAATGCTAACCGCTGTACCACCACGGCAGGCAAACACCATGAAGCAAATACATTTTTGAGATGTTTTGGGGTGAAAAGCACAAGCAACATACATAAACATAAGAAGCTGACATTAAAAGGCTAGATACCTTTCACTTTCTTTTCAATTACGTAACTACACTTCATGGAGTTTCTCCACCCCTTACTTTTATTTAACCACGTACCTCAAAGCCTGTAGGAAAGCTTCTAAATGTTCCACAACCAACTAACAAACTAGACAGCCCATTACCTTTCTCCACAACTAAAGAAATTCATCATGTTAAAACCTTTACACTTCTCATTTATGTGCCCTTTTAACATTATAGTGTACCTTATTGATAGCAGAATAAAATGCAGTTATAGCAAGTGTACTCATACAACTATTCCATGTTCATTACAGGATACATTGTGTGAAAGCCAGAGTATTTACTGCTGAAGCATTAGTTGCTAGAAATGGAAGGTCGTCTACAGTACAGCCTGTAGAAAAGCTACAACTTTTTTTTTTTCATTTAGTTATTTATTTGCTTTTGTTTATCAGGAAAGTCTGTCTGAGTGGAAACCCCTTTTCAGAAGAAACCAGTAAAGTCCATATGGGTGGAAACCCCTTTGAAGTAGATGCCCGGGGAGAAAAGCTCCTTGCTAAAATTACCATTACATAAAGGCAATCACAGGTCACATTCTCTAACCAATGACAAGAAGTGGACAGCTTCATGATTACAAGTGGAATTACTGCAGTGACATCCACAATTTACATTTTTAAAGAATAATATGAAGGCAAACATTTTAATATGCTGTATGGATTTTATCTTTTATAAGTAGTCAGACAGAGAGTACAAACATAGTGGGAGAAAAAAATCAGTGATAAGAGTATAAAAGGAGTAAACAGAAAGAGTTGCAGACACTCATGCAGAGATTAGCCAGGATTGGAACATGAACACAGCCAGGAATCTATGCAACGTGGTTTTAGTATTACTTTAAAGGATTTGAGGTTGCTGATCTGCTGTAGGGAAACAGAAATGGAGTTCCATATCTCGGTGACAAGAGAGTAGTACAGTGAATCACCTGCACTGTTGCTGGATTTACCGGGTAGTAGTAACATAAATCCTGCTATACCTCTAAATTGGACACCCTACTTGTAATGTTTGGAAAATGTGTGAATGGATGTCCAAGTGGCAGCCTCATAAAATTGTTGGACAGAGGTATTTCAAAATAGGCTGCTGTTATAGCTGCTGGTTTGGTGGAGGAAGCCCTCATGGTTCTACTGACTGCTTTGTTACACATTTCATAATAAAAGATAGTGCAGTTAATCTGTTCAGTAATTGGGTGACCATTTCTTCCCTTCATGACACTTACAATCTCATCAGGCTCTTACGGGTTTATCCTTTAACTGTAATACCTGCATTTTCTGTGTGCTCCATCAACCCATCCATTTCCCATACCTTCTTTATCCCAAGACAAACAACTGGTGCATGTCATAAAAAAAGTTTTGGGTTAAACACTAGTCCGGCCCAGCACATACTCATACTCACAAACACACATGCCAAGGAAGAATCTGCACATTGGCAGTTCACCTGCCTGTGTATTTTTGAGAAGTAGAAGAAAATCACAGCCTTAAGCAAGAATCCCCATGAACAAAGGGAGATTATACAAACTCAGCACAGGAGGTACCATAGCTGAGAGCCAAGTACTTTAGGCAGCAACAGTGATGCACCACTGTGATATTCCTTAGATATCACTTGTTTAAAATACAATGAGCACACAAATAACAAAAACTATATACCGACCTTCATAGAATGCACAGTTCTTTCACCCTGATTCTCCTGTTTGAGAATGAAGGCAGAAAGCTAAAAAGAAGGCATTTCAAAAACTGCTTTAGGTATAAGCAAATAATTCTGAGACACACAGTGCCCTTGTGGAAAACTCTTCATTACTCTTCCATATTAAGTCTACAATTCAAAAAAAAACTTCTGGATGATATGGCTATAGAAATGATAAGCGTTTTCTAATAAAGATCTCCAGGGTCATTTAAAATTACTAGATCAAAAGATGGTAGAGTTAAATTCTGTTTATAAAATTCAAATCCCAAGCAAGGGCTACAAAATGTCTCGGAGGCCTTAAATGTAGGATTGTTTAAAGAAATGTTCCACAAATATCCAAAATTCCATATGTGTATACAAAAGTACAGAGACAGAAATGGTAGACAAATGTAGTTTAATGGTAGTGTAGGCCAAGACAGCATCATATCATGTAAGCATCATACTGAAGAATCATATGTGCTGAAGTGTAAGGTGGATACATAACTTTGTTTTTTAAGAGGGGAGACATCTTTTGCATTTAGATAGATATAACTTCTGTTTTCGGGTCATTCATTATCCCTTAAGATAGGAAACACCTAAAAAGATTATTGCTAGCAATTTAATTTCTTCCCGTATGTCAGACTGAGTGACTTGAGGTCTGGATGTAAAATCTCCCTTCCTGTTGTGTTAACAATTTCTTCTGAAGAAGCAGGTTCACAAACTGAACTGCTGACATTTATGTTAGAACAGATAGCCATGCCATGGTTGTCTTAGCCAGCAGGAGCTGTGGTAATACTTGCTTTTTTAATATATTTTATTTTTCAGCAGCAGCTCTAGCATAACTCTAAACTGTCCCTGATTTTACTCTATAATTGTTGCCCTGTCCCATGTGAAATGTTTGATTTTCTGGCAAATCACTGAGGAATGTAGTCAGTCAATAATATCAGATATCACAGTTTCATACTTCTTGTTGTTCAGAAAATGCATGGTGACGCAAACCCTGTTGTTCTATTAACGTTTTAAGTGAATTAGAATATTATTTAAAAACTTACCCTGATTTTGAGCTTTTGTCCTTCCATTTTTTTTTGCCTGCGTCCAAAATTCTTGAGCAAAATAGTTGAGAGGTCAAGAATCCTGACTCTAAATGACGTAAAAGATGCTGGTCAGTCATGCATGGATGAAATAAAGCCTAACTGATAATTCAGATAAGAGACAGAGTGATCCACTTCTGGTCAACCCCATCTTTCTTTTATCGTGAGAAGGGTACTTAGGTCTATATTCTACTTGGGAGAGGTTCAAATTTCTCTGCTGAGAATGTCCTTCCATGTGTTTTCCCAAGATGGAATATAAATTCCATCTTGGGAAATATACTCCTGAACTCCCTCTGCCTGTCGGCAATGACAAGCCTCTCAATTGCCTCCCAGTCTTGAACGACCCTCGTTCCTGCTTGGGCTGCCTTCCCGCTCTGGTTTTGCTGTTTTTTGATGTATTTCACATTATAACATCACTTTCATTGTAACTCATACACCTGGGTCAGCAAAAGACCTTTCTGTATTCAATTAATGTTAATAGACGCTATCCAGCTGAAGCCATGCCTAGCTATTATGAAAGTATCAGAGCATTGTGTATTTAGACTAAACTGTACCTTCCAGTTTTCTAACGTAGTGTAAGCAATGCTCTACTGTATAGATCTGTAGAAAAGCTTATTTGTTGTGACGTTCTGCCTTTTAATGTGCTACTACCACGTTTAAGCCTATTGAACCGGCTTTTTGTCTGTCCCTCGTTAATACGAGCAATGCATGGAATATCCTGTGTAATCTGAACTGATCTGCTTGACTGGACTAAAAAGACATACTTGCGTTATAAGAAACTGTCTGCTTGTAATAGTTGTATGTGAAATACTTGTGTTAGGAATTAGTTTGCTGCTTGAAGTAGTGTTAACACTATTGCATAATCTGCTACTCTCCTGCTGTATTAATTCCCATTGCCTCCACCTTTCCTTTTATCTGCACTTTTTTCCTTCACTTTTATCCAATCCACCTTTTCTTCACCCTCACTGTCTCACAGCCACCTCTAACAGGCCCTTCCCATATATTCTCACTACTTCTGCCAATTCACCCTGCCCCATCCCTACACTTACTGTATACCTAGTTGTCTGACTTTCCCACATTATTTTACATTTTTCATGTGTTGCTTCTCTTGTCTTTTGTTTTTCAGCTTGAACAACCCTCATTCCTGCTCGGGCTGCCCTCCAACTCTACTGCATCCTATTTATTGCTTTTTTGGGACTGAAATATACTCCTGAACTCCCTCTGCCTGTCGGCAACGATGAGCCTCTCAATTGCCTCCCAGTGTAGGTTCTGCATTAGCTTTTCTTTAGTGCTGTCTTTTGTAGTTGTTAATAACTAGGGGCTTGCACACTTGCGGACTGCCCTGAGGGTGTCTCTATTCCCCGTAGTGTTTGCACATTGTCTCCCTTCATGTTTTATGCCTTCGGCTTTATCTACTGCTGCTTTCTTCTCTTAGATGGCAGCACAAACACACCAAAGTCAATGTGTATGTATTCTCTGATTTTGAATGCTTACAGGGACTACATCCACCCTTTCTCCCCAACATACCTAGAAAAACCTCTGGTATCATCTCCCTAGCAGTCTTCTCTTCCCTTTCTAAATTATAAATAAAATAAAACAGCAACAAAAAGAAAAAGTAAAGGGCTCTCTCTTCACAATTACAATCTAACTTACCTGCAAACAAGCACCAGGTGCTATACCTGACTGATCATTTTTTTGGCACTCCTCCCTCTTCCAGCTGGGCGATCTATCAAAGAACATTATGTCCCACTGATATGGAAAATATCTCATATTATACTTCTCCACAAAGGTGGCCACTCCAAAAGAACTAACCAACTATCGTCCCATAGCTATACTTTCTCCCCTCGCAAAGATTTTAGAAAAATGCATCCACAACCAGCTCATATCCTACTTCCTTAACAATAACCTCCTTTCCAACTCTCAGCATGGTTTCAGACCAAAGCACAGTAACAGTACTGCCCTCCTAACCTTCACTAACACCATCCACCATCTCATGAACGAAGGTTAGCATGTCTCTTCCATATTTCTTGACATGTCTAAAACCTTGACACCATAACCCATCAGCTTCTACTAAATAAACTATCTTCCTATAAAACTCTCTCTTCCCCCCTACTCCTCATCTCCATGGGTATACCACAAGGTTCAATTCTCGGTCCACCTCTCTTCATCATATTCACAAACAATCTCAGTACAGCAACCAAACATGCCTCCATAGTACAGTATGCAGATGATGCTACCCTTACCTGCTCTGCCCCCTCACCCAAAGAGCTCCAACTAAAAATGCAATCTTCTTTTCAGGACATTGAAACCTACCTCTCCCAACATCAACTCATTTTAAATCCCAACAAAACCAAAATCATAGTTTTTAGTACCAAAAAAACCCAAACTTCCCAGCCCCTACTATCAATCACCTCTGCAAATGGTACCATAATTACCCCCACTAACCACACAAAACATTTAGGTGTCACCATAGATGACGACCTAAAATTTGACAAACTTGTTGCCCAAACCAACAGAAAAGTGCACATCAAACTAGGTTCCCTATACAGAGCCAAAGCATTCCTAACTCCCAATGCCAGGCTAGCCACAGCTCGCACACACACCTTCTATCTACCCTTCTCTATGGCTCTCTCATATTTACTAACCCTCGAAAATCTGACCTCAACAATCTAGAATCATGTTGCCATAAAACTGCTAAATTTGCCACTAATCACCAACCACTGCTCAGCTCTTTTCAATATTAAACTGGCTAGAGATCCCCAACCTTCTATCTCTCAGTCAACTACCCTTAGCCCACAAAATCTACCACCCAAACTACTGCCCTGCTATCTCTCTTTAGTTCAACCTATTACTAATAGCAGATCCCTCAGATCTTCCAACAAACTCCTACTAAAATATCCAACTCCCACAACCAACCTGACGACGCCCTCTATTCACACAGAATACACAAACGATGGAACACCCTTCCAGACACAGTAACAAAAAATCCAGTACATAACCAGTTCAAATCACTGCTAAAGGAACACCTCACCAGTCATTGTCTGTGCTCCTGCCTCTCTCTAGGTTAATCTACTTCCCCACCTTTAGTTATGTTTCTCCAGACCATCTAACATCCCTTTTCTAAACTTTAACTTACATACTATCTACTGTTTACTCTTGCACAATCCTACTGATTATTTACTGCTACTGGGTTGTTTCCTGCAACAGTAATTGTACAGTTCTGCTGATTGTATTATATTTACTACTTGTCGGTGTTGTACTACTGTGGAGTTTTCTCTCTGGGTCTCCACTAGTAAAAAAGACCTTGCTTTGTACTGTTTCTAGATGCTGTAAAATAATACTATTGTACTAATGTTTACTGTTACTATGTTTTTGTTTGTTGTATGATATTACTGTGGAGCTTTTCTCCCCAGGTGAAAACGGGCCTCTGGCCCAGTCAGACATACCTGGCAACAAATGTAATAAATAAATAAATGGCCTGAAGTGTAGTTAACTTTATTTCTATTACTTACTCATTGATAATGACATTGAGTTTGTTGACAAAATATGAACTGTACCTCCCTGTTCACTGATACACTGTATCTTTTCAGTGTTGTCTGTGACAGTCTGCAGAGTTTTTGGTCTCAAGAGTTTGCTCGAAGGTTGTCATGGACAGATGGATGGCCAACAGTTCTTTGAGTTTGATGAGTTTGTTTCTTCTGGACTAGAGATCTCACACTTTGAGATCCTGGACAGCATTTTCAAGCATAAATCAATAAATATGAAGTAAGCTTCTGGACTGAGATCAGAGAAAGAAAAGGCAGTTAGTTTTTGATGGTAGTCTGGTTGTTCCACTACTAACATTACTTCACAAATGTTGGTATTATTGAAAGAACATGCTCCAGAGGCTTAGATCTCTGATTCTGAAGATTACAGTAGTACAGATGTCCTTTACATGTGCATTCTGGCATTGGAAAAGGAGGGACTAACAAAGACATGCATCTAGTGCCCTGAGAAGTGTCTTTGGAATTAGATGTTTCTGTTTTGAGACGCAGAAAAAAATCCATTCACTGTCTGTACTTTGTCCTGAAGTTAGAGTATTATGGAATATTTAGGGTCCAGAACTTTTCCTACTCTCTTGGTGTGGAAAGCAATATATGCAATTTTTGAAGAGTGAGAGAACTAGCTAAACTCAGGAAGCATTTCAGAGTCTGAATAATTGTAGTTGTAATTGTAATGTTTGAAGAAAGTTGGCCTGGATCAGACTGTCACCCTGATAAGAGTAAATATGAATTCATATACATTTCACGTGAGCAAATATTGCATTTGGTGAAATCTCTGGGTAAAGCAGAACTGTCAAATGGCAAAGTTGTTAAACTGTAGTAAGACTCACACAGAAAACCTAAGAAATTGTCTGGAAGTCTTGCAGATGAAAATGTTAAGTACTTTCCTTGCATGTCCATAGTTGGCATATATATATATTCTGCATTACACAAGGGAGCAAAGGTGGTCCTGGCCTTGTGGCATATAGGGATAAAGTCTTAACTGTGACAAAGATGGACAGAGTTCAGTTAGCAGTTTGGGCACTGGACGGGTCAGGGTAGGGAGATGCAGCCAACACTGGCTGACCCATCTGTGATGTACCCACTCTGGACCAGTAATCAAGGAGCCTGAATCCTCACCACTGGCACTGGAGAGGGATGTTCACACTTGGAACAAAAATGGATGCACACAGTATTTTCAGAGGGAACTCTCTGCATCGAGCATAATTTCCCTTAAGAGCACACAGGTAACTCTGTTCAGATCTCCAAATAAGACTCCCCATTGGCACAGCTGTAGGGTTGAGTCCTCAGCCGAGTGTCCAAGCCACGTCCTCCAGCACCCAGTGTTTCATGTCCTTGCTCCAAGTAGCTAACACACACACACACACACACACACACACACACACACACACACACACACACACACACACACACACACACACACTTTGAGATTTGATTTACACACACACACTTTGAGATTTGATTTTCACACACACACACACACACACACACACACACACACACACACACACACACACACACACACACACACACACACACACACACACACCTACCTGGGAAAGGCTGGCACAAATTTCCTAGCTATGCCCCCTTCTGCCCAGACTATAAGGTAGTTGCACTGCCACCAGACCCCCCAAAGCCAGCTACTCTAAGGCTCTTACAGGGGTACCCAATTATACTGAGTGAAATTAATATTAATACAAATGGTAGTTTGACCAACAGCAGGGCTTTTATGAGTGGCCAGAGTTGTCACCAAATATATACAAGTACTCTCAGACATTAAAATATTCTCTAAAAGACCAGCCACAATGAAAAGTTTAAATATATTTAATAATAAATGAGAAAAGAACATTAAAATATTAAATATCTATTTACAGTAAACACCAGAGATTCAAATCAGGAAATATTAAAAATAACACAAGTGAACAGGTTCAAACAGTTACAGAAAAAACAATGCTTAACTAATCTCACTATATTTTCCTGACTGATCTAAGTCATTATTACTGCCTGCTTACTTACTACAGCAAAGCAAGATCAAGTAGGTGAGAGATTTTTCTTTGTCAGATTACAAAAACAGAGTGCTCTGAGACTTCAGCCTCACCTAATGTTAAGCATTATTTTTAGTGATGGATTACAAAATGACATCTGGTCATCTGACTTCTGTTTCCCTAACTTCCCCCTTGGCTAGAAGCTGTTAGGATTTAGCACATATGTATCACACACACGCAGAGCCTTGCTAAGATCTGCTGCAGCTCCTGAAAGTCACAAAACAATTTCAAACCTCCACCCTTCCAGAGCAGCAATTAGTTCACCCCAACGACAATGCAAAAAGCTTCCTAGTATGGACTTTCTGTCTCTGTCTGCATTGAGAACTGTAAGATACAATCTTCATGGCCTAAGCCAGGTAAGTTAATTTCAAACTATTTTCAATCTTTGAGAGTAACCTCATTATTTCCAGTATCATCTGTTAAAACATATACATTTAAACAGTTACAATAATGCATGCATATTTCTTTTTCTGTCCAGCAGGGCACACTATTGGTACATTTTAACACAAGTAGCTTTACAAACACATTTTTCAACAAAAGCATCTGTACAAATCAGTTTGAAATATCAATTGCATATAATTCTTTACAGAATCTCAACTAGCTGTGCTGGCATATGTTACACATCCACTGCCTTACTTCTCTTAGCATAGCTGGCAATGCCTCACATTGTCACACCATCCTGAGGGGAATGAGATGATATACCCTGCTGCACTGCTGAGCCCACCAGGAAGGTGTGTTAAGGGGTTGCAGGATGCAGCTATCACATTAGTGTGGCTACAAGCTGCCTGTAAGCCCAGAAGATATGAGCAACAGCACATGGAACATCCTAGAGCAGCAGCAAGATATAAAAAAGCCTGGGAATGGTTAGGTACTTGGGAAAGGGGCTTACATGAAAACGGGGCAGCCTGCTACCTAACATTAGACTTTTACCTACAGGGGGCTGGGGAGAACAAAATAAGCCTTCCATCCCATGTACGGAACTGAATGGGCTGTAGGGTTCTTGCTCTAGTTGGACACCAAATGGGTGACTGGGAGCAGACTAAGGGTGGTAGATGGTGGTTATATGAGGGCAAAAAGAAAAAAAGGAGGCAACAAAGTCAGCAGTGTCAATATCTTGAACTTTTTTGTTTTGATAAATTTGTTCAAGGCTGCGAACTCTCTTCGTTTGTATTATGAAAAATCTACAATAGAGTCCCATTTTCTTGTTCTGCCAAAGGTACTGTCTGAACAGAATGGCTGCCTGGTAAATGATGAATTACAGGTATATATATATATATATATATATATATATATATATATATATATATATATATATATATATATATATACATACACACATATATATATATCTGTTTGTGTGCACGAGCATGTTAGAGTGAATTCATATGCTCAGGAAATTATGTTACAGTGAATTATACTGTCCAGCCTACTGACACTCTCTAGTCTATCTGCCTGTTGGTATTACAATTCAATGGGATGAAAATCAGTTAAACTTCCTCCTACAGTGTGTGTGTGTGTGTGTGTGTGTGTGTGTGTGTGTGTGTGTGTGTGTGTGTGTGTGTGTGTGCACGCGTGTGCCCTTGTGCACTCAAGCCCACATGTATCAATACTGGAAGTGTAAGCTGAAACATGACAAGGGTGGACATTACTAGTTGTTGTTAAAAGGTCTGATTGATACTTTTTTTTCCTACTGTAGCTTGATCTTTTTTCAGTAAAACTAAATTCTTGAAGTACTTCGGTAAAGCTAGGTGGAACACTTGATTTACATTCCCTATAGTCATGCCATTCTCTTCACATTCTTTTGATATGTTCTGGTAAGAAGGATCAAACCAAATAAAACCCTCATCCAAAAGAGCATCAAGTACCCGACTCTTAATATCTTCTACAAAGCCTGAGTCTTAAACCATAATTGTTTTCTAATTAACTGATATGGCTGTCCTCAAAATACCATGTGCTCCATCATAACCCATACTTGATAATGGGGATACCTGCCATATCAGCTATTTGTACCAGCGTAAATATCTTATTCCTCAGAGAAACTTGAGATGAGTTTGTTTCACTATCTTACTCTAGTGCTGCATTGTATAGTTATGTTGATTAAGTGCTGCAACACCCAAGGTACTGGCAACAGTGTATCCCCTCCCTCTCTCTCGCTCTCTCTCTCTGTAATTTATCCATGTTATGATCACAATCCTACTTTGTCTGCTGTTTGGTAGCATTTTAAGAACTTTTCTTTTCTAGACCCATTTTGAGTAATTAAGCCCACAGCAAGGTAAATCTCCTGGTTCTATAAAGACTGCAAATGGCTCCTCTTGTTTTTAGGAGCAGGTAACTGAATCATGCTTTAAAACTAAGTCATTGCACACAACCATAAACAACAGGATTACTTAAAGGGAAAGCTAGTGGTTTAGATGCATCAAGCTTCAATGTCTCAGTATAAATTTATTACAGAAAGAAAGTTCTGCATCTCACTTAAAATGTTCTTTCATTCAATTCACCACCTCATCAAAAGAAACACCATCTGAAAGAGAACCAGATGAAGGAAAAGGAGTCATTATTCCAACAGCTAGCATACAGACCAAGAGCAGAAATTGTCTGGTATGTATAGGCCTGGAAAATCTTGACCCTCCTGAAAACTTGAGCAAGGAGGAGGAGCACATATAGTCTTTTCCACTTTTTTGAAGGATTGCCCTAGTGTACAAACCTTAAGTAGAATTGCTGAAGCCAGATAAAGTTGCTGTAACAGGCAAAAATATTTCTTGTTGAATGTCCAATAGTAAACCTATGCCTTAAGAGACATCCTGGGTTTCCCTTGGACTGACACCCAATCCCGGGATACTCTACAGGATAGCCATGTGTCAGGCATCCATTCACCTTAAATACTGGTGTAATAGCAGGCATGTGCCTTGCCAGCATCTGGTATCTGCACATCTGAGTCTCTTTAACTAGCATATCACTCACTGAGGGGGCAGAAGTAACTAGTGGGAGTCTGTTGGAAGACACTAAAATCAATATTGGAAGACTGGCATCTGATGTAGGAAATTTCATATTGTTAATGTGGAAGCTTCCAGATATGTATGCAACTGTAAGTACCTCAGCACGTACTGAAGTGGTTGGCATCTTAACTACCTCTTTAATCTCTGTAAATCTGCTTTCGATCCAATGAGTTCAACTCAGTAGACTGCTCACCACTATACTGAACAACAAGTCCAACCCTAAAGTACTAAAAATATTCAATAACCTTTCCCCTCAGATGCTTGACAAACATTTTCCTATCACCAAAAAAGAGTAAAAGGACAAAAATGTCCCTGGTTACAACCAAAGTTGCAGAAACTACTAAAAGTCTGGACCCAATGAAAAGCAACACAAAACCCACAATACCACTCCATCTACATCTCACTTAGAAAATAATGTAAATTAGAAATAAAGCTAGCAAAGTCAACTTATCTAAGCAGCAGGCACCACAATTCTATTACTCAAACCCAACCCCAGCTATTCTGAAAGGCAATTAAAAATATCTTGTACGTTGATTAATAGCAAAATGATAATTTCGTGACCACAGTTGATGCTAAAACTTTAAAGGATTGTAGCATAAAGTAGGAATGTGAACTAAACCACAGCAACAGCTTTAAGCATACGTAGCTATTCAGCACAAACAGTCCAAAGTCTTCAAATAATCCAAGTTTGCTGCTGTTGCTGTGGTTTGGTTCACATACCTACTTTTTGCTATAATTTGTTACACTTTTGGGCTTAGTGAACCATTTATCCTGTTTGCTACTGTTCTTTACTGCAAAACCTTAAAGGAACTTAAAACTAAAATTAGTACACCAGTTATTTCACAGATTCTACTCAGGCAAACATTACAGACTGTACACATCAAGCTAAACTCCCCCCTCCCTCCAGCCCCCTCGAATCTTAGACCTCAACCCCCTCCTCCATTTCATAATGCCATTGATGATAACAATACAAACAATCTTCCTTCTCCCATCCTCCGTCACCCCCTCCACCAAAAAACAATAAAAATAAAAAAAATTGAGCAATTTCTCCCTGGCAACAGTTGAAACACTAGGATATTAGCACTGACATTCTTCTTCTTCAAAAAATCTCTATATCAGACTACAAACTCTTAAAATACCTGACAGTAAAATAACCCTAATAGCCTTCATTCTACTTTCATAAAAATGGCCACTATACCACTATCTAACCTCTTGCGCATATCTTTGCTCAGTCCCTCAACACTAGTACAGCGCCTCCTCAGTTTAAGTATTCACTGGTCACCCCACCCCCACAAAAAAAAAAAAAACACTCCTTCAACCTCACAGGACTTCTGGTCCTTATCCATACTGTGTCCTATCACAAAATTATTTGGAAAACAAAGTGATACATTCTAGGACATCTGAATAAATATTGTTTACTCACTGACTCTCAACATGGCTTCTGTAACGTCCATAAACCCTTATTGCCATTTATGCACTTACAGACAACAACAACCATCTTTACTAACCTCATTTTAACTTGTGAAAGTGTTAATCGTGTCAAGCATTACTATGTAAGCTGCTCAGCAATGGGTTTTGCCATAACACCATGTACTGGTTTAGTAATCAACTCTCTCTTTCTCTCCTACAGCCTTTACAATACCAGGAGGTAACAAAATCTATGCTTTTGCAGGTGTCCCATAGGGATCACTTCTTGGACCCATACTACTCTCATTATTCATTAATGATATTTTGGTAATACCATTCACCAACCTTACCCTCCATGCTGAAGACATGCTTCTTTAAACAACATTTTACAAAACCTATTTCAAGATAGCTTGCAATCTTTACCTCTGGGTATAAAAGAACCAGCTAACAGTAAATGTAAACAAAACCACAGAATGCTCGTTGGTACCCCTAGAAAACAAGCAAAACCCTTGGTACCCCTAGAAAACTAGCTAAGCAAAACCTTCTTTATTTACAGTCTGTCAACAATCAGCCAATAACATTTGAGGATGAATACAAAAATCTAGGTCTCCTTCTTCACCCCACTCTTACTTTCAAAAAAGAATACCAAAACAATTACAACTAAAGTCAACACTCAGCTAAAAGCTTCCTATTTAATATCAAATTAACTTATAAAAGCCAATAGTGCTGCGATATCACAGGAAACAACTTGAAAAATGCAAAAATATCGCTCCAGCCGAAAGGACATCAAGGTTCACTAAAGTCAATCAAATATAATAAATACAATAGTAATTAAAATCACTTTAATAGAACAAACTGTAATTAAGCGCTTTCGTCCAACATGAATTAGACTAAATCAGAATCACAGGCCAATAAGAAAACTCAATCTTAAATAATACAATCAATAAACCAATTAACTCACTAGTTAAAATGCTTAAGGTGACCAATTAAGAGAAAAACATGTAACCAATAAATATCAAAACATAAAAATAAAAATACAATCCCGTGTAAAGTGGAAAATAAAAGACAACTAACATTTATTAGCCCTTAATTTTAAAATAGGTTGCAAGAAAATAAAGTCTTTAATACCTGGGGGTGTGAGGCAAATAGTTTGTCCAGTCCTTTCTGCTGGAGCAATATTTTTGCATTTTTTCAAATGAACTTATCCCAGACACTAGATGGGTCACAACACAAAATGCCCTTATAATAAGAATAGAAGAATCTCTCCCTGTTGTCTCTTGACTCCACAGTCAAGACACAGAGACTTCAAACTACACTTAAAGGGATTTGTAGATTCATAAATCATAAATATCTCACCTAGGTCTGAGCTCAACTGCCTCTCTCTCGAAAAAAAAAATCTTACCTACTACTGCAAGGAGTATTACTTTGCTGTCTGTCCTTACATTCATGATTTTGTACCAATGGTATTGTCCCCAGAATAAAATAAACTAAGAATCAAGGCATAACCATATGCTGTCTGCATACAAGATAATAATAATAATTAATTAATTAATCCTTAATGTTAAGCATACCCAGATTTAAATTAACCACTTTTGAAAAAAATCTTCTGAAAAATTATACTGGTTAATTGGAACCATTTGGCAAAAGATATAAGGGAAATCACTCAATAAATCAATTCCAAAAACTGTGATTTTTATAAATATTTGATTCTATAATTCTGTAAAGACTCTGTTACTGCTGCTGTGATGTGTCCTATGTAATGTATATTTTCTTACTGTTAAACAAAAAATGTCAACCTAAAATGTACATACTCTGAAATGTTCATCTCAGAGGCATAGCTACGGTGGGGCAAAGGGGCAGTCACCCTGGAAGCATGACGTTGGGGGATGTGATCGATCAGTAGTGTAGTACCTGTATTCAGAAATTAATGCTTATACCGCATATGTGGTCAGGCCTTAAGTGCTTTGTTAGTGGAATTTAGCTATAGCAAGCCACTTGTTACATTTATAGCATGCAGTTTGCCACAATGTTTTGTCCTCGAGTGCATTTTTGTGGTATTCAAGTAAGAGAGAACCATTTTTTTTGTTCCCCACCTTAAGGTTGAGGGGGTGTCAGATCAGGGAATGGCACAGGGCACCAGAATAGCTAGCTACTGCTCTGGTTTATCTTTGAAATGCAAGTCTGTGAATGCGTGGTCATAATGACTGTGATGTACTATATGAGATGTATATTCACGCTGTAATTGTGTATTACACCCAAGTCATGGCAGAAAGGATCTACCGACCAGCCCACATATCCGGTCAATAAATAAATACAAAGTGGTAGGAGAACAGGATAAGTTGAGTGGAATTCCAACAACTTTACTTCAGTTGCCAAAGGATGAGAATGGGCCTAACTCTCTCACTCACCTAAACAAGCCCTTTATTATCTATCGATGGATTCCTGTATGCATGATCTATGATCTATGTACTGATTTACTTACTGACACTTTACTTAGTAGCTGACACAGTTATACTTTCTTGACTGTAGCAGTGTACTTAGCTATAAACAGCCAATTTCACATGCAGCACAGGTGCTAACAAAATATGAAAACAATGTAATCAAAATATGACTAATATAAAATCTGACATATTACGGTGCAAGTAAAATAAGGAAATACATATGTACAAATTTACTAGAAATAATAAGCAAAATTATGCTACTTGAAAGCTTCATCAATTTAGTTATTTTTTAAGGAGATTCCCTTTGTTTCTTGTTTTCTTGTTTTCCAAAAATACTTTTCTTTACACAAATGTTTTGCCTTATTACTGTTTTTTGGCTAAGTACAGGAAAAATAATACGAGTAAGAGCAGCTAATCTCCTGTGTTCTGAAAAGCTTATGTATTTCTTATCTCTCCTAGCTGAACTTTTATTACTAAATTCTGTATTAAGATTCACAACACTCACACTTGTGATTTTCTCCTAAACAAAAAGTCACCGAAGATGAAATTCTTGCAGAATCTGCTACCCATAAGAGTACTTGTTTGTAATTTTCTAACAGCATTAGAAAGAGCACAAAATTGTAAACATTATATTTCTGTCTTAGTAAGATAGCTTATACATGCAGTGTTAAAGACTGAGACCTAAGAAGTGCCCAATGAAATAGTGAAGCAACCTGACTGGCTGCTCAAGTGGCAAAAAACAAGAAGAACCAAGTAAGGTGAGATGTGCACTCTCTACAGCAGTCAGACACCTCCCAGTGGCCATCATGAGATGCATCCGCAGACAGCCATGGACACCCAATGGCTGAAAAAGATTAGGCCAAAAGCCTGATGTTTACCTTCAACTATTTCCCATTAGATATGCATTTCTATAGCACTAATCCTAACGATAAACATCTTGTGATGCAATGAGTGCCAACTAAATATATAAGATTCATGTCAGCTAGTGGAATGCACTCTAAACTAATCCAATAAAATAAAATATTGAAAAACATATATAAAAAAACTTCAACATTGTTTTTGGCAAGAAGACTAGCCACTCTCCACACCACCTTAAATAAATAGGATAACAGTCACACAGCAATGGAATCAAAATAGAACATAATACTAACAATGCAATAATACTCCAGCAAACAGACCTTAATTAGTCACAGTTGGTTAAATGGGATTTCAACAATCCCTTCTTATTTACGGGGGATTCTTTAAAACTGCCCTTGGTAGTTCCACATGAGTACAATATATACATACAAAGTTTTTTTTTTTTTTTTTTACATGAAGTACGCTTACATTAATTTCAAGTAGTGAGACACAATAGCAGAGACAACATTTTGGCAAGGGACTACATCCAAGGATAGTTATAGTTTCCCCAAGAAGCATACTGCAGTATATCAGCTGCTCTTTATGTATGCACATTACAAACAGCCCTTTCTACAAGTGCCTAATTAGGAATGAACCATGCCAGAACATAACTTTTATCAGTATACACTTATGTTAAAATGTAATTATTTTTTGCTTCTGTACAGAGTAGGGAGTGGGAGAAGACACATCTGTTCTGAACTGTTAGTTGTCAATTTTTTAAATTCTAATAATGGTGTACCTTGCAATCTAAATGTACTAAGGTAAAAAAATAATATGTGAAAGTAAAACAGTTAAACACTATTCATTATATAACAACATATTTTGATGTGCATTTAGACATGACAGGTAGTATATATGAATCAACAATCTAAAGCATTCATAAAAAAATGTGCAAACCTACATTTAATTCTCACAATCTCTTCTTGTGTGCTAAGTGACTAAAGAAATTACCTAGAAACACAAAACTCTTGGCACATCAAAGAATTTATAGGATACCACATAAGCTTCATTTCTGTTTAAGGGACATTACCTAGCACAAAATGACAGATTGTTTGAAATAAAATATTTGAAGAAAAAAACAAATTCCTCCATACATATATGTATTAAAATGAATGGCTGATCTGACAGGTGCATTATGTTCTCAACTTAAAAATGTATAATTTAAATAAGAAGAATTACTGTGAAACATAACACTAATGTATCCTTTAATCATTAATAACCACAGCAACAGTTATCAAGCAATGGCACGGTGTGTTTTCATGTGTACCACAGAAATATTTGAGAGGTTAAGAGACTTACAACAGAATGTGGAGGATGCAGGCATCAAACTCAGGCCTCTCTGCTAGAAGTTACTAAGTTCATTTGTAATTCACCAGTTTGTCTGTTATGGTACGACTCAAGAGCCAATAATCTGGCACAGTATTGTTTCAAGCTCTTTGCTCTAAAAAGTAAGAAAAAAAAATAATAATGAAGTAGATCTGTTTTTAGATGAAAATACTCGTTTAGGACAGCAAGTTACCTACTATTCCTAATAAGTGTGCATGAGTTTATATGCATACAAACTGTAAGCAAAAAAATCTATCTGCAAAACTGTGTACAACTTGAAATCCATATACTGCATAATAAACATGTACTAGGGAAGAGAGTAAAAGCTACATGTATTTGGTGGATGAGGAAAAAAGCAGGTTACTACTCTTTACATGTAAAGAAAATTAGCAAAAAAAAAATGTATCGCACAATTATCTTTATAATATAAAAATGTATTTATACACTGCGGTGGTGGTGCTGTGGTAGCGTTGTCGCCTCATAGCAAGACGTTGTCCCATTCGATTCTCAGCTAGAGCGTCTTCTGTGTGGAGGCATATGTAAATGGGGCGTGCCTTCATTGAAGGTTGGGCGTCAGGGCTGGTAACCCGGTACATAAAAATCCACTACCAATCATTAGCAGACCGGAGTTCCGCTGTGGCGACCCCTAACCGGGAAAAGCCGAAAGACACAAACAAACACAAATTTATACTTTTAATGCTATATTTCATGAAATTATGAAGACCCCTGCTCATATCTTAAGAGGAAGTAGGCCAAAATTACAAAGGGACACTACGATGTAAAAATGCAAAAAAAAAAAAAAAAGAAAAGTGAAATGCGAACTGAATAATCAAGACATCAGTGGGTCCTGTTAATCATGATGTTTTCTGCATTTTAAGAAGCAATATGTCACCCCAGGGAGTAAAAGGCTGAAAACTAATTTTTAAACAATGTCTACCATCTTAAAAATTTGGCTTCTTCAATCACAATTTGAAACCAGTCTTGTAGCACCTACCTGTCCAACATTCCGGCACAAAATAATACATCTTGGGTATGGCAACAGTAGATACAACTAATGACAGTATAGTTCCCTTCAGTAAAATATCATGCATTATGCTAAAAGCAATGTTGATCTAACGGTCTAACATGTCAAAACATAGTCTTCAGTCTACAATGATACAGATTTTAATTCAGATATACTTTATAAACTGCCTGGCATGCAACACTAACTGCAATGGTACAAGTAATACAAAAGCGGATCTTTTACGTATGAATCCCAAAAGGAATGGTTTGTTTTTAGATACCCACTAAAATGCATCATTTCTATTTTTTAAGACAGCAATTTTTATGAGGTAAAAGTAAATACATTTTCAACACTGAATCATTTTTCTTTTTTGTTTGTTTGTTTATATTTTTATATCTGTCAAATCTTTCTCTACAAAGCATTTTTTGTTCTGTGTGTTAATACATCTATATAAAATTCATGAATGTTAATGTCTTCCTTTATGACACTAATTTATTTGCTGTAATTTTCAGACATTAGGACTACTTTTAAGTTATACTGGCAGACATGAACATCACACCTTTTATCCTGAGGACTGTGATCCTTAACTTTACTGATTTTATTTAGGACTCCATACATGTAAATATTAAGAATGCATGGCATTTTAATCCACAATGTATCTTCTACACAGTCAAAAAAACAAGAGAACTTTGTAGTACCCTGAACCACAGGGCTGTTTTTCTGGAGTTTGGATGTCTGCACCATCTTGCATTAGCCCGTTACTTCCTTAAAGAAATTGCTGGGACTGACAGATACCCCCCTTTATTTTGCTCCCTACTTTCCATAATGCTACCTATCAGTCAAGGCAGCAGTGCTTTGCTAAGCTGAAGAACACCCAGTTGACAGATGAGAATGCTGTCTGAAGATGACGTAGACCAAGACAGGTAGGATACTTGCTGTTAAGCCATGGACAACTTATCTCACAATCAAGGTTCTACTACACTAACTCATGCAACAATCCCTACCCAAAGTCTGTTCTGCATGTTTTTCGTTCTCTAGCCACCACCTCAGCCAATGTTAATGTACTCTGCTGCTCTCTATTGGAAGCTCTTACCTGTTACTTACTCCATACAGACCAGTGTCTTTATAACTAAGGTTGCTGCATCAGGCTGCAACATTTTTTTCACCATCCTAATACAGTGTTTACTTGATCCTGCATTCTAGAAAAGAGATAATAACTATAATACCCCTGAATATGGAGACAAGGCAGAGTTTACAACAGCCACAACTCTGGGCAGCATGGAAAGTAGCCCTGATTTCTTGGAGGCAACAATCAGACAGAATGGTTCCTAATCCCTAGGCCTATTGGTGAGGACAAGGTTAAGTATCTTTGGTGTAAGTAGTGCTCACCATCTAGCTCTTGGAGACCTTCATAACTCCCTAGTACTGGTTGAACCCTTATCTGTGTACCACTTCTTATCCCAGTCTTACTATGACAATTCCCTGATAGAATCTTCCAGCTTCACAGAGGACTAAGGCTATTCAGTTACTCATTATGTATCAGATATAAAATTAGAAGCAGTCAAAGCCTTACTCCTGTAACCTGCCAAAAATGTATCCTAAGTTATACTTGGGCCAGAGTGTGTAGTCTGCAACAGGTACTCGCTGCATATGCAGAATGGCCAGCAAACCACTCCAAGTTGTCCTGCCCTGGTCCTCATTACTTTAATGTAGTCACACCTGATAAGCTCCCTGGCCTTTTTTTGTTTTACGTGGATGTTATAACTTGGGGCAATACATAACAATACATATAATGTAGTGGAAGTTTTGTTAACCAAGTGCTTCATAGGTTGAATCTGAGTATTTACTGGATGTTACCACTGAAATATTCAGACAAATCTATTTTAATACTAATGTGTGTTGCCAGACAAGTGCTGTTCTTTCCTTTTACTTAAGTTTTATACAGTGCCCAGTTTATTTTGGGAACATGTCCTCTGCCTTGTGTTTTCTGAATCCTGTGTGAAATTTGATACTGTGATAATTTGTAATTGCAAGCATTGCATTTCTCTTATGAGGGTAGTAATTGCTCTAGGGCAAATAATGTCCCATTCTCCATAATGCAGAGAGCTCACATCCAATTATAACATTTAGGGGATGTTACAAAGAAGGTAAAGCTCTCCACAAAAAAAATGTATATATTGTTTTCCTGTTTCTTTGATGCTTCTGAGTCCATTTTTGTATGATTTCCATTTATTTTGGCACAAGGTGCTGAACTTCCTCCTAGGAAGTATTCACTAAATGGAACTAGAACCATCATGCATTGCATGCATCTGTCACCCCCTTCCCCACAACGAAAAATAAACCAAACTTTTCATCCTTGTCAAATCTAGCCACCCCAAGCTTAGCTCCATTTCTGAATGTAATCTGGAAATGGAGCCAAAACTGTTCAGCCTGTGCAAGTTGATCCCTTCTGCATGACAGCAGTCATAAACTGTTAAATTCAGATGTACATCCCTTGGCATTACAGTGAACAATAAATGCTGCAAATCTGAATATGAGGCTGCAGTACAATACTTTAACCAGAGACCTTGAGCCATAACGCTCAACCTGCAGACACTGAAAATGTGGACAAAGGCTCTTGAAAAGTAGATACAACTAGCTAAAAATATGGACAGCTGATTAGTATAAAATGTGCATATTCCATAGCATGATTGCTTTCATGTTCAACAGGACTTTGGGATACATTACCACTCAGAAACACCTGGAACTTCAAAAGTCACTGAAACTGTCTGGAAGTTATATTCAACAGGAACAAATCAGAATAAAAGCTAGTGTGGGTCATATAAGACTGAAGTCCTGTACATCAGAACCCTTTTTAATTTCTCCAAGTCTTTTGAGTTTCTAATACCATAGGGTTCATAGGTTGGTACTAGGCTTTCGGCCCTAGGGCCTATACAAGCCTAGCCATAACAATTCCCTGGATATTTCTTCCCACAATATTTACTTCTCTGGACCCCTGTCTAGCAGGGTGACTGGCATGATCCACGGGGTGAATTTCCTATCTCCCATCCAATCATCAAGGTTCTTTTTGAAGAGGGCCAATGAGGCGCTCTGCTTAACATGTATGGGCAGTCTATTCCAGAGTATGGGGAGTCTCTGGGTCAGGAACCTATCCCTCCAGCATGTTTTGTTCATTGTGATGACAAGGTTTAGATCCCTGGAGTGTGTGGCTCTGAGGGATTGGGATTTCTTTAAGTGGAGCATGTCCAACAGCTCAGGGTTTGACATGGCCTTGTATGTTAAGCAGAGATTGCCTCTGAGTAGACGATATGCCACAGAGTATAGCTGGAGTTTTTTTTAGACGGTAAGCATATTGCATCTGCTTTAGGCCTGTGATTCTTTCAGTGAGGTATTTCTGTGGCCTTTCCAGCTGTTGCAGATATCTTGTGAGGTACATAACCAAATGGAGCATTATACTCTATAATGGGTCTAATGAGGGATGAGTACAGTGGGACAATGACCTCCTTTTTTCTGGATGAAAAGCCCTTAATGATGAGGTGTGCCACATAGAAGGATTTCCAGACTGTTGTGGCGATATGGTTATCGAAAGTGAGACCATTGTCCACCTGTGTCCCTAAGTCTCTCATCACACTTTCGATGTTTAGTGTACTACCACCTATGTGGTAATTCATGGGTACATGTTTTTTTTTCCAAAGGGGATAACTATACATTTCTTGGCATTAAGCTTGAGCCCATGGCTCTGGCACCAGGCATCTCTTTCTATAAGGCCCTTTTGTAGAATATCCACATCATTTGGGAATTCAATAACGGCTCCCAGTTTGCAGTCATCTGCGAACTTTGTTAGCCAGAGTCCCTTAGTGTTGGCCTGTACTTCAGAGAAGTAGATGCCAAACAAGAGTGGTCCCAGGACTGAACCCTGAGGTACTCCACTTGTCACTTGTCAGGAGCTGGATTTGGAGTTGGCTGCTTTTACAGTTTGGGTTCTGTCAGTAAGCCAGTTGGCAACCCATCGAGTGATGTAGGGATTTATGCCCAGCATAGTAAGTTTATCTATGATTCCAGATTGGGGGGTAGTGTTGAAGGCCTTGGCGAGGTCCAGACAGGCTGTGTGGACTGCCTTACCCTCGTCCACAGCTCTGGAGACTGATTCAAAGAAGTCAATCAGATTCATGAGACAAGATCGGCCCTTCACAAACCCAAACTGGGTGGGGTCCAGTGTTTGAAGGTTGCCAGTGTCTTTTGGTATTGAGATGGGCCCTTTAGGCATTGAGAGGGGGGGGGTGAAGTTGGCACTAAATCAATCTGCCAGGATATTAGCAATATCCTTGGGATCAGTACATTTAATGTCATTCTGTTGTAGCTCAGAGCAGATCTGAGCATTGCCATTTAGATTCTTGACATAAGTATAGAATGCCTTGTGGTTGTCTTTGGAATCTTTGGCAATTTTATTTTTGTAACTAGCTTTTGAGGATTTTATGAGGGATCTCAGCTTCTTACTGAGGTTGGTGAGGGAGTTTTTTGCATCCTGGGATTTTACTCTTTTCTGCAATAGTTTCTTCCTTCTGTTGTATAGTTTGTTTATAGCAGGGGACCACCAGATTGGCTTCCTTTTTTTGGAGAAGAGCACCTTGGTTCTATTTGGGATGGCATGATTCATGCACGAGTGGATGTGCTCGTACAGTGCCTTAGTGTAGGATTCTGCAGTTGAACTTTCAGATCCTGTTTGCATGGGTGTCGTGAAGTTTGTCACTTCTGACTTCAGTAGCATGAAGTTGGCTTTGGAGAAGTTTTTTAAGGAGGTTTCCTTACTGGGGGTGGGATGTGGATGTCAAGGGTGATTTGCTTATGGTCAGACCTGTCCAATGAGGAGGTGACCACTGGTGTGGAGCATCTATCTCCCATGTTGGTAATGACCAGGTCTAGGATATTGGAGCCCCTGGTGGGACAATGGATTAGTTGATCCAGGGTATTGGAATTTATGAATTCCAAGAACCGTTGGGAAAAGGAGTTGGTACCCGAGTAGTTTTCCCAGTTAATGGCAGGGTAGTTGAAATCACCCAGTATTAGGGTGTTTGGTTGTATCTTAATATTTTCCAGCATGTTTAGAAAGGTGTAGTGAGAATCTTGGGGCATGGTGGGGGATCTGTAGCAAGCTACAATTTGGATTGCAGTCTTACCTAATGTTAGTTGCACCTGGAGAATTTCAGATGCATTGTGTTGGGCAACTAGCCTGGAGGTGTGAATATCCCCGGTGAATATGGACACTCCTCCACCTTTAGTGTTTTGGTCTTGGTTTTGTGGCCGAAAAGTGTGGTAAGAGTTGTAGCCTGGTATTACAGGGGTGTTCTCTGGAGCCTTGAACCAGGTCTCAGTTACTGCATAGATATCGATGTTCTCCATTTTTAGGAGTGCCTCGAGAGAGTGCATCTTGATGTTTAGACTTCTAGCATTGAGTAGCATTACCTTCAGATTTTGCATGCTTATATCTGTTACAGTGCTGGTTTTATCCTTTGAACCTTGCCTAAAAAAGGCACTATAGGGGGTGGCAAGAGCTTTAGCCAGTAACCTGAATCCCAGGGTTGACAGGTGCAGACCATCTCTGGCAAAGCATCATGGTTTGTCGATCATGTCTTCCCAGGCAGACAGATACTGGATCCCCTTTGAATGACACCAGAAGCTTAGCCAATTGTTGAAGTCAATCATTTTGACCTTATACTGCGGTATAATTCTGGGCGAAGGTAGGATGCTACTCAGGGCTAGGGTCATACCTGCCTAGGTTACAAGAGCTCTTCCATGTCTCTTTTCATGTAGTCCAGGGAGGTACGTCTCAAGTCATTCACTCCAGCATGGACAATGACAGAGTCGTATTTGGACTTGTTGTGGAGTGACTTGAGTGCATGCATTATGTGGCGGATCCTGGCACCCGACAGGCAGCTGACTGTAATTTTCTCCTTGTTCAGCCTGGTAAGTGGGACATCAGTGTGCCTGACTGTAGAGTCACCTATAACTAAAGTGTTGGGTACATTGTCTTACCTTAGGGGCTGTTGTTGGGTGGCACACTGGTGTTGTGAGCTATGTGTCACTTTGTTTGTGACTGGTGTTTGTTTGCGTTTCAGCTTCAGAGGTCCTTGTTGCTTGGGCAGGTTAATGTTAAGGGCCTCCGCATATGTGGGTTTAGTGTTGCTATGTGTGGGTGTTGCTGGTGTGGGTTTTGAAGGGCTATGAGTTGCTTGAGGTGTAGTGCAGGTGTTAACCTTCTCCTCTTGACTGTCTAGCACAATCTTGGCCTGAGAGAGCTTTGCTTCCAGTTTGGCTATGTAAGTGCATCTCTCCCAGGCTGTAGTGTTGGGTGGTAGGAGGAAAGGATTGTCTGTGTACATGAGGCAGTTGCCGCATTGCCCCACTATGCCCAGATTCACTAGGTGGACAGGAGAAATTACCGGAAGCTGATCCTTGGACATGCCTGTTTAGGTGTTTTTTTCTTTCCCCATGACATTAATGGACCCCGTTCCTAAGTCAAACTATGATTAAAGCTCATGAAATCAGTACTGTTTCAGTCTTTGATGTTAGCCAGAAGTGCTCTTTGCAGCACCTGCAACGTGCCCAGTAATAAGTCCTTCTGCAATCCATACAGAGTTACATGTATCAGTAACATAGCCAAGTATGATTGTAAATTCTTTTTTATAAGACCTGCTGCTCTTCCTACTGCTGGAACTGTCTGGGTATCTTTCTTCCACATTACCTTTGTTTCTGTCTGCAAATCCTGGTATGTATGACTTTGTATCTCTCTGTACGTAAGACACTGTAGTCACTGGGTGCAGCAATTTCAATGATCAGTGCTACTTTTGTCTTCTTTTCATGGACTGTTATATCTGGTTTTCTCACATCTAGTTTTTGAACTGTTGGTAATGGATGATCCTATGTGATATAAACTTCATCATTTTTTATGATGCATTGTGGCTCATGTTTCCAGTGTTTTTCAGCTATTTCAATATTATAATGTTTGTACAGTCTTGCCACATTATAATTCCTTTCAGTATACAGTCCTTCTGCCATTAGTATATCACAACCAGCAACAAGATGTGCGGCTGTTTCCAATTCTGTTTTATAAAACCTATATTTGTCAGTTTCTACCACATGTGCAATGGTGTTTGTAAACCAATTTGTATGTAGTCCACTATCTTGGGCCACCAATATTAACTTTTCACCTTTTAAATTCACCTCTCCTTAACCATTCCTGAGTTCGATCCTGATCAACATAAGGTTGTTCCAAGAGAGTTTTCTATACTTGCAACTATATTTATGGATTTTCCACATTTCTTGCCTTTTCATCTGATGTTCACCTTATATTCTTTCTTTTCTTTTTGGCACATTCAGTTACTGCCTGATTTTATCTACTTCTGGTTTGATTTTCATTCCCACTTGGACTGACATGCTTTTGCTAAACGAAGTAGGAAAGTCATCTTAGATTTATTCTCCTCATGTTTCAAAACTTTCACTATTGTTTGGGTCTTGTGAGATCAGTAGATATGCATGCAACCCCACGACTGCAATACATGTAGTCAGTTACGAGGAGGCCCATACCTCCTTCAGAACAGGGAATACATAATCTTGGTATGCACTGATTTTTATACATCGTTTGAGCATGAAGCATCCTTCTTGTTTTAAAAACAGGAACGCAAAAAAACGAAAAGCTCAGAACCAAAACCAGATAAGGAATACGATCCAAGGCAGTGAAAAGCCAGAGGTAGTCTCCAAAAGACGTTTATTTAAACACAGAACAAAAAAATTTCTCCAAATCCTTCTCAAGCGCTTTCGCTCAGTGCAATACTGAGCTTTATCAAGATAACAGTATATGACAGAATGGTCTTATTTAAATGGGTGCATAGAGATCATGTGATTCATTAATTAAACTGAATCAAATTTAGTTAATTGATGGCTAGTTTAAAAGTACAATACTAAGCAGCACAAGGTTGTATAAAATCCCAATAAATACATTTTCATAAATATCATTTAAAAATCACATAATATATGTGAATAAATAAATAAATAATGAATAATGTTGTGTGTGTTGTTTCATAAAACCACTTTCATAATTATTAACTGTTGTGCCGCTGTTAGTGTACAAAAAACATATGAAATACAATAAAATGCAACAATAAACAATAAAAATAATAAAAATAATAATAATCAAATAGTACTGCGTTAATTATAATTCTCTGTACAAAGAATGAATAATAAATAAACTGATATGGATAATAATATTATTAATTTCTTGCTGAATGTTATAACTTAGCCCTTCTTAATTTTAAAACTGACGTGATCCCGGGGTGAATTTCCCATCTCCCATCCAGTCATCAAGGTTCCTTTTGAAGAGGGCCAAAGAGGCACTCTGCTTGACATGTATGGGCAGTCTATTCCAGAGTCTCTAGATACAAAGACTTTACTACACAGCCACTACAGTACCTTTATGATGGACAACACATTTATTGTGGTTTTTTTCCCTTTAATTATTTTAAACTTTTTTTTTCTAGAGAGCTGTCACAAAAAAGATGGAACAGAAGTGCAGCAGGATAAATTGCTTTTCATGGATTGTGTTTACTCAGGATTGACACTGACTGCTAAGTTCTCACCCAAGTGCTCAGCAGCACCCAAAGGAAACAGCTAAATAAATAATTCCAGTGACAGCTCACTACTTCCATCACTTGAGTTCAGTGGAACATAGTTTAACATAAACCTCACCTGTTTTGCTGTAAAACCTTTAACTGTACTAATATTGAGCTTCAGTGATAAGTGATTGCAAATTTCAAGTTTTCATAATCACTGTGGTGACATTCAAAACAGTGAAGTGCTTTGTTACCATCCAGTGGGTTGATCAATCCAAATTTCCCCTTCAAATATTCTAAAAATTCATAAATGCGTGAATACAGGTGTCATAATGTTTGCTCGCATACTGTTTTGAGCTCACAGGAGCATATCAATCTATACATTATTCCAACTGTTTTACAGTTGTAGCACTACTCAGATGTGAACAATTTTCTATTAATGAACCATTCCTTTAGTTGCATAGAAAAAATAGTACTGCGACATCCTTGACAATGAAACATCCCTATAGTACTCACTAACTTTATTTTTTTTCTCATTCCACAGGAAACTAATATACCTGCTGTTTTGCAAAACATCTTTGGCGTCATCGGCAAATCTGTCTCATGCTGGGGTCTGACTATAGTACTGGCCAATATTTAAAAAGTATCTTCACTTTTTCAACAAAAGTAACAAAACCTATAACAAAATACAAATCTATATCCTCATTTCATGAGACTTCTTTGGTGTTTAGAAGCAAGCAACATTTACAGGGGAAAAAATGTATGCTATGTTCTGATTTTAAGGGAATGTTCAAGCCACTTTTGTAAAGAAATAGGTATCTCACTGTACTGTTGAAGCATCCTTTAAAAACCCAGCACCTATATACATATGTTTTCCTACTATTCAATACAGAGTTTGAGAGGCAGAAATTGTAACAGCGTCCCACTAAACTAGTTACCTAGGATGAAACCATACTGGAATGATTGCCGATTTGCTGCCTTCCTCCTTCCTCAGTTCTTTTCTCCTATTTTTTTTCTGCTCCATTGATGACTCTCAATTCTCTGCAGTTGTTGCAACTTCACACTTCCTCTTGTAGTCTCATACAATCAGTCATGCTTGTCAGTTTGACCATAATGTTAAAATCTATGTTTTAATTTGTTCAAAATGCTCTGCAAAAGGTCATTCTGGGTTTGACAGCCCAGCAGGAGGAGGGGACTGATTCTGTTGTAGCTAGTGGAAACTGCTGTACAAATATATTCAGGAGACAGTCCTGGGATGCAGGAGAATGACAAACTGGTGGAGGTTGTTTGGGAGGATTCACTTGTAGTGCAGGTGGGCTCCTTGGTAAATGTTTCCAATAAGCTGCAGATGGAAGCCTAGTTTCTACTGATGACAAAGGGGAAGTTGTTTGCTGTTACACATGTTCCTGAAGGGACCTAATTGGGTCAACTTATACAAGCCTGTAGTGCCTTTTTGTATACTTCTGGTTAACACTCATAGCTGCTTATGGCTTCCAGAACTTCTTTAACTAAGTGACTTATCATCTTATAATAGGCTGGATTAGAAAGGGCAAGCAGTTATTAACAAAACAACACTAATATTGTTAATCTAGGATGTTCCACAATAAAAATGCCTTTATTATCTTATCCTTTTTAAGTTGATTTTTCAGAACATGCTCTGGAATGCAAGGATGTGTGTAGGCTGTAAGAAGTGTGACATTCCACACCACATATGTGTTAATGAGTTAAGTGTCAGAAATAGGTCCTTCTGAAAATATCTTTTTTTTCCCCCAAGCCAAGAATACCATTCCCATAGAAATTATGGATTCTTTGGTGTTAGCCTAGTCTATTAGGATTCCTTTTCCTCTGTGGAATCAGTTTTCAAGAGTGATAAAAGTGAGGATGAAGAAGGAGAATAAGAATGTACTGCTGATACTGATGCAAAGAAAGATATGCAGGTGGGTGCACGTTCAGCTGATAATAAGAAAAAGGGGGAGGTACTTACTATTAGGCAGGTTAAGATGCATAAAAAGAAACTGGTCAAAAAGAAAGGGTAAAGGTTGAACTGCACATTTTTTTTCTTCAACTTTTAATAGTGGTGTTAAAGAAATATAGCATTTGATGATTTTTGACTGGTGTAAATCTGTTAGGGCAGGTACTACCACTCTGTTGGATGTTTGACAAGTGACAATAGATCAGTGGGGGCAAGCAGGTCTGTGTTGGAGTTGGGAAATTTTTTTATAGTATGGGTTTGGATACTTGTTCGAGTATTGCTGCATCGGCTTCCTCAAGAGTTATTTTTTTGAAAGTTATAGTTATTTCTACTGGTTGCACAGTTTTAGTTGACTGTATTATACATACTTAAGTTTTTCATTTACTTGTTTTTATATGCTAATGCTAATGCAAATCTTTTGTTCAAATCTTTGGCTGTTAATTTGAGTGGTTCTTTTCTAGTAGTGCTAGTGGGTGATTTTAACTGTGTTTTATGAAATAACAGCCCATGGAGCAATGACGTCAAAGCGTGTTTCAACTTCATTTGGGTTCTGATAGAAAACATACTTACAGTTTTTTTTATTGATAGCCCTTTTCTATTAGAAGTACAAGAGGGATAAGAAATGGGTGGGGGTTTCAGACCATGCTGCTATATGGGCTCTGTTCAAGTCTGATGCTACTACTCTGTGGGGAGGGAAAAAGTATAAAGAGAACAACAAATGTCTCTTTACAAGTAAAGTTATTTTTTGGCTGTATAAATATGAGTCTTTTATCTTTCTTGGTCTGAATGGTGGGTTGTATATAAGGAGAAAAATAGGCAGTTTTATTGTTTGGGGGATAAGAAATGGTGGAAACATAAGAAATGTATAGATAAAGAATGGTCTGATCAATTTATTTATTTATTTCAGTTTGTTGACCGGGAAAGTCCTCTGGGCCTAAAAAGAGCCTGTTTTCAGTGGAGACCGGGGGGGGGGCAATTTGATATTGTTACTGGGAATAATAATAAAAAGAAGTTATGTACTCAACACAATATTTCATCTGCGTTGTCCATTTTCATTTTTCCTCAACAAGTGGGTTCAGATTCGACCCTCAGATCTGACTTGGCTGCTTTTTACAGTTTGTGCTTACTGAAAACTCTCAAGCTCCTCCCTTACCATTCCTCAGATCTTGTTTGCTGACCATTTGCTTATTAGAAACTTAGGAATAACCATAATATGAGAAACCAATATCTGGAGCTCAAAGGCAGGAACATTGGTTCCCTTAGTATCTTCTCATTCTTCCAGAAGCCACAAACAAAATGGTAGGGGATTGTATGGAGGGAAGTTGAGGAGAATGAAAATGGACAAAGTACAGTTTTGTACCTACCATAAATGTAGATGTTCGAGGATCCACATTGCTGCAGTCCTAACTATTGGGTAGTCCGCTGTCCAGTATATCCTCAGTCTTTTCTTGCCCCAGATGTCAGAAGACCCTAAAAAGACAAGGCCCAACATACCTGCACCAAAAATATGTACAATAGATACAAAAGTATATACAAAAATATCAGCATATAACCTCACCTACACATTGCTGCAGTCCTAACTATGGGTAGAATCCCAAAGCAGCTGACAACATGCCTTGCAAAATACCAGCCCTAGACTTAGAGTAGAGAGGAAGGTGATAATGCTTATATCCTTAGTTGCCACCCCTTAGAAATGCTGTTGAAGTGGCAGTAGCCCTAGTGGAATGAGGCCTAATCCCAGCTGGAATGTCCTTGCCATGATGGGAATAACAAAATGCAATGCAAAACCCAATCCACCTAGAAATAGTTTGTTTTGACACAGGCTTGCCAACTCAAAGCAAAAGAAACAAACAACTGCTGAGACTGCCTAAAACTTAGTCCTGCTCAAATAACTGTGCACATCTAAAGAGTGCAAAATCTTTTCCGGGGATCTGCATAAAAGTAGGCAAATGAATAGTTTGGTTTAAAGCCACACTAGAAACCACCTTGAAGGATTACCCTATCCTTATGAAAAATCAAAAGGGCTCAACCGCCATAAGGGCCTGTAACTCAGAAACCCTTCTTGCAGAAGTAATAGCCAACAAAAAAGCAGTCTTCCATGACAAGTATTTCAGTTCAGCAGTAGCTGCAGGCTCAAAAGGTTGTAGAGTAAGTTTCTCCAACACAAAATTGAGATCCCAAGCAGGAGTAGGAGCTCGGGGTCTTATATTCTTTGCCCTCTAAGAAATTGCTTGAACAAAGGATGTGAAAACAATGGTGGGTCACAGTCATAGTGAGCTGAAATTGCTGCAGCATGAATCTTAATGGAAGAGAAAGACAAACCTTTGTCCAATAACTCAGTAAGATATTGAAGAGCCACACTCAAATTAGGCTCTGAAATCTCCAAATTCTTTGCTGCAGTCCAAGATAAAATCTCTTCCATTTTACTTTCCTTGTACTAGGTCTTCTGGCTTCCATAATCACATTTAAAACTTGTTGAGGAAGTTGAGACCTGCTGTCTTTCAAAACAGAATCAGGCTGTTAGATGAAGAGAGTGAAGCTTGACATTGAGCAGACGACCTTCCTTCTGAGACAACAGATGTGGAATCAAGGGTAAAGGCCATGGAGGCTTCTTTACCAGACTCCTCAGTAATGGGTACCAGTGCTGCCGAGGCCAATCTGGAGCTATTAAAATCATCCTTGGCTTGTCTTGTCTGACCTTTAGAAGCACCTTTGGAAGAAGAGGCAGAGGTGGAAGCATACACATGAAGATTTTTCCAACTGAAAGAAAGAGCATCCACTTTCCAAGCTGTGTGATGAAACCTCTTTGTGCAAAACTTTGGCAGCTGGTGGTTCAGTGGAGAAAACAGATCTATGTCTGGAGTTCCCCAGGACACTGTCAACTTTTGAAATACATGAAGATCCAGTTTCCACCGTGGGGATCCATGATTTGTCTGCTTAACACATCTGCTAAGGAGTTCTGTGCTCCCGCAGAAACCTTGCCTGAAGAGTTAGTTGCAAGCTGAGCGCAGTCTCCCATAAAATCATTGCTTGCCTGCACAATGGGTAAGAATGTGTTCCCCTTGTTTGTTGATGTACCACATGACAGTTGTGTTGTCTGTTAGAATCAACACCTGCCCTGGAAGAAGTAACTCCTTGAAAGCCATTAATGCAAACTGGACTGCATCTCCTTCATGTTGATATGTAGATGCTGTAGTCTGGCAGGCCACTTGTCTTGTATCCACTTTCCATTTAGATGAGCTCCCCAAGCAATATCCGAGGCATCTGTCGTTAAAATCTGACCGGGTCACAGAGAGTCCCTTGTTTAGGTGACATTCCTGAGCCCACCACAAAAATTCTTTTTGAAGGCAAGGTATTATTTGAATGACAGTGTCCAAATCCTGGCAGTGCTGTGTCCATACATTTTTGAGATACCATTGTAGCTTCCTCATATGCAGTTTGGCATTGGGAAGCACCAGAATACAAGATGCCATGAACCCTAATGCTTGAAGGACTGTCCTTGCAGTCAGCACGGACTGATGAGATAGTTGATGGAAGTAAAGTGATAGACTCTGTTGTTTGTCCGGGGTTAAAGGCCATCTGGGCTGCTGTATTCAGTCTCACACCCAGAAAGCACATGTCTTGAGAGGGTACTAGACTGGACTTTATTACAGAATACCCTAGGCACCTTAGCACTCCTATAACATATTCCAGATGCTGTAGAAGGTCTTCCTTTTCTTGAGCCAGAACCAGGCAGTCGGCCAAGTAAGGATAGATTTGAATTCCTTGTAGCCTGAAGTAAGCTATCACTGGAGCCAGAACCTTTGTGAATACTCTGGGCAGTAGATAAGCCAAAGGGCAATGCAGAGAACTGATAATGAGAATTTCCAGCAGATACTTCCTGCAACTTAGTCTTATAGGCACATGAAGGTAAGCTTCCTTGAGATCTAAAGTTACCATCCAGTGATCTTTGCCCAGCAGAGGTAAAAGCTGTTGTAACGTCAACATCTTGAACTTGGGAATGTCCAGATAAGTGTTGAGGATAGATAAATCCAAAATTGGTCTCCACGTGTTCCCCTTCTTTGGTACTAGGAACAGGCGAGAATAAAATCCTAGGCCCCTTTGTGATACAGGGACTGGCTGAATGGCCCCTATTTGGAGTAACTGAAAAATTTGCTTGTGAGCCTCTTTCCTTTGTGGAGGAGGAACGTCTGGCATGCCTTTGAAAGGGGCAATGTATGGAAATAAAACCTGTAACCGTGGTGAATGATATCCAACACCCATCTGTCTTGAGTAATTAAATCCCAATTTTCTTTGAAAAGAGACAGTCTTCCTCCCAAAGGAGCTGCCAGACGAGAATCTACTGGCAGCTGAAAAGGCAGGTCATTGGGTCTGTTTAAAGGACTGACCCTGCCCTCACCAGAAGTCTGAGCAGGTGAACTCCTGTTCTAGGCCTAAAAGAACCTTGAGCTCTGCCTAGACCTACCCTAGACTGGGAATCATAAGCAGGATATGTCCAACCCTTAGTAGGCCAATTTCTACTAAACTGGCTGCACCTGCAAAAATCTTTAACAGTTTGCATAGACTTAGCTTTGTCCTCCATTTTCTTTAAAACTGCTTCAACAGGAACCAAACAACACATCAGACTGTAAAGGAGCATCCAAAATCCTTGTCTTAACATGCTCAGCTAAATTCTGATCCCTCAACCAGGCATGCCTGCGAAGAACAGAACTAGTAGCAGCCCCTCGAGGAGGCCTGTACAGCATCAAAACCACATTGCAAAGAATGCTTACCCACTTGTTCAGACACATGAACTAAATCCAGCAACTCTTTACACTCAATACCTTCAAAGCATCCACCTTAGATTTCAATTGTGAAAGGAGATAATTTTGATATTTTAGCATGTGAAACTGACAATTCAACGCCTCATGGCTAAAGTGGAAGAAGTATACACTTTCTTTCCCCATCTATCCAAAGCCCTTGCCTCTTTATCAGTGGGAACAGGGTTTTTAACCACAGAGGCCTTAACACCTTTAGGTCCCTGTGAAACAGTTTCGGTCTGCCCTAGGACTCTTAAAAGATACTTATGAGCTTCAGGCACCGTACCTATCAGGTTTAACAGGAGCAGGAGGCAAAGAATCAGGGTTCAGGAAGCCTCTGCAAAACATCTTCCACCACAGTCAACACAGGAGGTATAGCTAAGGGCCTATGCTGGGGTAAAACAAGAATTCCTAAGCCTTTTCCTGAATCAGAGTAATCCTGGCCTTCCCATTTAAAGTGCTCCCTCATGGAATGCAGAGTCTCTGAAAATGAGAAATCCTCAGGAGGAGAAGCTGTAGGAGTGGAATCATCCACATCAGAATCAGAATAAGGAGGGAACTCCGCAAATCTTCCGCAGAAGACTCAGAAGCCTCTGAACACTGTTCAAAACTTTCAAACTCAGGCTCCACCCTAGGCCTCTTATCAGGGGGGGGCATAGAGCCTCTAATCATAGTAATCAAATCTTCTGCCATTTTAAGCATATGTTTCTTAGGCACAGAGCCTGAAGTGCTAGGAGAAGCCCCCACTGAAGCTAAACTTGGCCTACCTCTCAAAGAAGTTTTGAAACAGAAGGAGAGGCTCTAACTACCTTAGGAAGAGAGGGAAGAACAGTTACCTGAGAAGCCCTCAGCCTGGCCTACTTCCTGAGAAGGCACATCCTGTAACAGTAAAGTCTCTGCCTGAGACTCCAAAGAAACTCCTGGCAAAACCTCTGGCTCCACTGAGCCGTCTAAAGAACCGACTGCCGGTTCATCAACCCTAGGCTTCGCTGTTTTGTCCTTGCGCTTTTGAACATCCGACGGCATTTTATAATTGCAACGCTTCCCAAACACTAACCTGGCACAGTCTAACCTTCTCTTAATAGTGCGTTTGTTAAACCTAGCACAAGGCATCCAACAACTCAGGCCCTAAACAAGGTATACACAAGGTATGGTAATCCCTATGAGGTATCTGTTTCCCACAAGAAATACAGTTATTCACTTTTTCTGACATCCGTTAAATACTGAGGCAAGAAAAACCAAAATGTTCCCAACGGGTACTTAGCCAACTCTGATTCGTCTGAAACTCCGGCTTCAGAAAATTTCAGAACGCCAACCTGCACTCGCAAAAAAGCTTCTGCATCGGACCATGCGGCAAAAAAGACTGAGGATATGACGTCGGTCATGCGATAGCACCCCGACGACACACCGCCAGTCAGTCTCGCGCCTGACCGACGGCAGCCATATACGCCCCTGACGTACTGACGTCAGTCTAATGCGCCCTGACCGACGGCAGCCATATACTCTGGTATTCGGGCCGACTGGACAGCGGACTACCCAATAGTTAGGACTGCAGCAATGTGGAACGAAGAACATCAGATGGAATGTTATGGTGAGTACATAACTTCTTTACCTGATGTTGTCAAGTTTCATTCATTCCTCAACAAGTGGGACAGAGTCCCCAGCTACATGAATCCCGGGAGGCCTCTGAGGAAGGATATTTCTGAGCACTGCTGAGCCAAAGGGTGCTCTTTCCCCAGAGACCAGATCCAATTTGTAATGAGTAATAAAGGTATGAGAATTAGCCCAAGTTGCAGCTGCACAGTTATTGTCCATGGAAGATCTAGATAAAAGTATTGATGAAGTTGGCATGGACTTGGTTGAATGAGCTCTCAAAGGTTTTGACAAGGACAAACCTAATTTACTGTAGACAAAAGAAATGCAATCAGTTAGCCATTTGGCTAAAGTTACTTTGGTAACTGGCTTGCCCAATTTTGATTCTGCAAAGGAGACAAATATTTGATCTGATTTTCTCAAGTTTTCTGGTCTATGCAAACAGAAGCATAACTGTCTGTGAACGTCCAATAAATGTAGCATGTATTCTCCTTCATTCATGAAATTTGGAAAGAAAACTGGAAGACTGATAGACTGATTAATACTGGATTCTGACACCACCTTAGGAAGGACGGATGGGTTGGTTCGTAACGATACCCTAACTTTATGAAAAATCAAATAAGAGGGCTTAAAAGATAAGGCTTGAAGTTCAGAGACTCTTCTAGAAGAGGTTATGGCTACTAAAATGACAAGTTTTCCAGGTTAAAAAATTTAGTTCACAATTTGCTGATGGTTCAAATGGAGACTGAGTTAAAGCTTGTAAAACTAATTCAAATCCCATGGTGGAGATGGATCTTTTAAAAGGGGTCTAAGAAGAAAGGTTCTCCTTATAAAGGTCTTACAAAGTTCAGAAGAAGCTAAGGTGGAATTGTTTACCCCTATGTGAAAATTAGAAATGGCAGCTAGCTGTACTTTAACAGTCGAGGAGCTAGCTCCTTCATTAAAAATTGTAGCCAAAAACCCGAGAACTTTAGGGACTGTTGCTGATAAAGGGTCAATATCTCTCTGTTGTACCCAAAAAACAAATCTTTTCCATTTACTTCTGTAAATTTTTTTGTGGAAGCTTTATGGGAAGACAAAAGAATGTGATGGGCAGAGGGAGGAGAGCCTGGATTAACTAGCTAACAATGGAAGTGCAGAAACCATGTGGTCAACTTTAGGCCTAAAATGTCCTGGTGAATCATGTCTCTCAGATGAGCCAGGAGGTCTGGAATTGGATCCAGAATCCATTTTGAATGAACTAGACGAGGCCAAAGAAAGGGAAAACAAATCTGATGAGGCCAATACAGGGCAATGAGGATGGATGTGCTCTTCATTCAAGAAGCTTTCTGGAGAAACTTGGGGATTAGAGGAGTTGGACGCTAAGCATAGAGAAGACTGAGGAGCCAGTCATGGAGGAGTGCATCTCTTGGCGATTCCCCCAGTAGGGGGATTAGAGCAAAGAATCTGCTACACTTGTTGTTGAGGGGAGGTGCAAAGAGATTACAAGAAGGTTGACCCCACTGGCAGAATAACTTTTCTACAACTTTCATGTTAAGAGATCACTCATGAGGCAATAAAATGGACCTGCTCAACTTGTCTGCTATCATACTGGATTTCCATGGAATGTGCATTGTTATCAGAAACTGATTGGATGAGATCACCCACTGCCACACTCTCAGAGCTTCTCTACACGAGGGGTAAGATCTGGTTCCTCCTTGTATGTTGATGTATCAGACCACTGACATATTGTCCATCTGAATCGTAATAGTCCCAGGAAGAAGAGAGTCTTCAAAGGCTTGAATTGCTAGCAGGACAGCTCTCATTTCCAAGACACTGATATGCACGTTGGCCTCTTTGAGGGATCAGGTGCCTTGGATTGTCTTTCCCAAGAAGTGCCCCACTCCCAATTTGGGAAGCGTCCGTGGTTACTATGGTCTTGGGCTGAGAAAGGATGAAGGGATGGCCTTGTAAAATCTGTGAATCCACCACATGAGGTAATTTTTGCATGCCTGAGTTATTCTGATCTGGGTGGACAAAAACTGGTGCACCACTGAGCACTAGCCGCTAGGGTCCATTGAAGAATTCTCATGAGGTATCTTGCTAATGGAAGTAGACCTATCGGAGTAGACATTGACCCCATGGCTTGGAGAATCAATCGAGTGGATAGAGAAGAAGTTTGGATTATCTTTTTGACTTGAAATTGAATAGTCTGTACCCTTAGTAAATGGAGGGAGGCTGTCACTTATACTGTATTAAACAAGGCCCCTATGAACTCTAGTACTTGAGATGGTTCTAGCTGAGATCTGCTGTAATTGATGGTAATTCCCAGGTAACAGCACAGCTGGAGTACATAATCTCAGGCTTTTACCAGCAGATGCCTGGTCAGAGCAACTTTGAGCCAGTCATCTAAGTAAGGAAACACCTGGAATCCTTGCAGTCTCAAGTGTGCTGCTACTACTGTCATGCATTTGGTGAACACCCTGGGGGCTGGGGTGAGGCCACATGACTGGCTCCCAGCTGGAAGTGTAGGTATTTTCTGGATTGTCTGCTCATTTTTATGTGATAGTACGTATCTTGAAGATCTACTGAGCACATCCAGTCGTCCTGGTGCAGGAAAAGAAAGATGGATTGAAGCATGACCATCTGGAACTTTATGTACTGAACTGATTTGTTCAGAATGCTGACATCCAAAATTGGTCTCTAGTCCCCTGTCTTCTGTGGCACTAAAAAGAATCTTCAGTAGGTTCCACATTCTTTCTGGTCTGGAGGGACCTTCTGGACGACTCTTTTTTCTAGCAGCTTTTTTATTTCTTGTGCAGCTTCTTTTCTCTGACTGGGTGGAACATCATGAATTTTGCTTATCATTAAAGTGGAAGGGAGGGTGTTATATGACCTCTGTAAATAATCCTCTGCACTCATGTATCTTTTGTACTCTCTAGCCAAGCGTTCTGGTGTGGGGATAGATTACCCCCAACTGCCTCCAGAGGTGGACAATCAGGCCTCCTTTCAGGAGTACTGGTAGGATCTTTCAGAGAAAGTGTCCCTAGATACTTGATTCTGCAGGCCTCCTCTGCTGCATGGGCAGTGTCTTCCATTAGAGTCCCCCCACCCTCGCCTCTGGTGGAACTATCTCCATGTGGATCATGGAAAGGACCCTTGGATTTTTTCAACCACATTTTTCAACCACCTCACTAATTCCTAGAGAAGGTTCTTTGAGGAGTCAAAAACAGACACCCACTGCAGACAGGGTCTTACCATCCTGCTCACATATGGATAGTGAGTCTTTAACCTTTGGGCCAAAGAAAGAACTTCCGTCAAAGGGAGGATTAACGAAGGAGGACTTAAAGGGCTCTCCGAAATCACACTGGTGGATCCAGGCATGTCTCCTAATGGAAATGCCTAAACCCGATGCCCTTGAGGTACCTTCAGTTGCATGTGAAATGAGTCTCATTGTTCGAATTTGAAATGAACTGTAGGGTAGCAAAGTGTAAGGCAATAGAGGTCTCTGCCTCAGAAGTAATGGTACCAGAGAGGGATATGAAGAGTTCTTTAATCAAATCCCTCTAGAAGTCTGCTGAAGTGCGCCAGATAATTCAGTAACCTAAGTGCAAAAGTCGCTGAAGCATATGCACACTCTTCCAAAATCTGCCCAACACCCTAGAGTACCTGTTAGGGGGTTGAACAGAAGAATTCTGTTCTGTGAGTTAATTTTTTGTGGCTGCTGCTACAGCCATGGCATCTACTGGTGCTCCTTTACTCCAAAATTTCTTACTTTTAGGTGATGCCAGGATCCTGTCTGGTCTCTTAGGGATCAGTTCAACAGAGTCAAGCTCCTTCCACACCTGCCGAGAGATCAATTCATTGAGTTCATTGGTGGGTGCTGTTAACCAAGAGGTAGATGGGCCAGCTCTAAAGGCTTCCAGGAACACCGATTCCTCTGGGGAAGGGTTATCAGGAGACTAGCCATCCCTTTGCTTGAGGATCTCCAGAATGTCTCCAAAGGAGACAACATCAGGTGGTGATCGTGGAGGCCCTTCCCCCTCATTAAAATCATTATCTTCTATGACCGACTCTTGAGAAGAGTCTAAGTGCCTCCTCTTGCACCTTCTCTTCTTAGGGACATCTTCGTCAGGATGTTCCAGAGAAATATCAGAAGATATGAGTATACCCTGCTGGGTACCCTGAAGATTTTGGGCCGTCTGTCCCTGTGGAGTAGAATGTTGAGGCTCGAGGCACAAAGACAGATGGGAATGGGAAGAAGGATCAGAGGGGAGGGATCATCCTTCCTCTAGCAGCAGAGAAAATTATCTCCGCTACCTCAAAGACAGAGTGTCCCGGAGAGAAAGAGGCTGACTGAGCTGAGAAGACATACTTCCAGACAGTCAGCTCTTTCCATCCTGAAGACAGTCCACCTGAGGCACAGGTCAGAGTTGAGCTGTCCAAAGCCAAGGCTTCAAGGGGCAGAGACGGCTCTGACAACATCGGAGTTGATTCCAACAACTTGGATCTGGCAATGATGCTACGGCTCCAAAAGTCATCCTACTCCAACATACTTGGAGCCAGTACACTCAGAGATGCTATCAGAGTGGAAGATGCAACGATAATTGGATCCGACATGAATGGCTCTAGCATTCTAAGATCCAAGTGCTTCAAAACCAAAGGTCAGATTGGAGAAGGAGCTAAAACAGGTGTAGTAGTACTAGTAAAGGTCTCCGGGCCCAATGGGGTAAGAGCTGGGAGAACTCCCATCTGAATTTGTGCAGAGAGGAATTTCTTCATCATTTTATCCACATCTGTTTTGATCAGACTTCTGAATGAATGAGAAGAGGAAGCAATGGTAGAAGTCTTGGAATGGTGACATCTCTCTAAGAAAGGTGACGGAAAGTGGGAGGGTACTGGATCCAGAGACAAAGCATATCAGGTCCGAGGAAGCTTCTTTGGATCTGAGTATGTCATACCCAACAATGTAGATCTGGCATCAGAAGCTATCAGATACAAGGGTTTCACCTTCAGATCCAAAGAAATTTGATCCAGTCGCTTAGATACTTTGGCAGGTGGTTCTACAGTATGAGCTAAGCTCTGAGCAGACCTGGAAAAGTCCAAAGGATGCTTCTTTGTGTCTTTTTTTCTCCATTTTCTTGGGGGAATGAGCCCCAGATATCAACTCAGAAAACACTGTAGGAAGTAATCACTTTAAGATAAAAGTTTGTTTTATGATCTACTACAGCCCAAGGATTAAAGGACCTACATATCTCACAAGACACATTCAAATGGGCTGGGCCTAGACAGTACACACACAAATCATGTGCACCTGATAGAGGGATTTTATGGACACAGGCCTTACATTTTTTTAATCCTGATGGTTTTTCAGCCATTATGGAGAAATAACACCCATTACCAAAAAAAAAAAAAAAAAAAAAATTTTTTTAAGGAAGAAAGGAGAAAGTGAAAAGTTACCAACAATGGTAATTGAAGGAGCTACTGCAAGGGTAAGAAAAATAAATGGAAGAAAGGAAATACCAACAATGGTAAAATCAATTTACACTAAAAAGTGTAGAAAGGGTAAGAGAGGAATATATTAAAGAATATAGCAACCAAGGCTAGAAACATATACTTTTATTCACAAACTAACACCAAAGCTTGAGAGCTAACAGTAACCATGTCCATATGCGACAGTGGTAAACAAAATCTGAGGTATGGTAGGGGACTAGGGCTTTATGGGTAAGGGAGGACCTCAAAGAGTTTTCAGTATCCACAAGCTGTAAATAGTGGCCAGGTTGGATCCAAAGGTCAGATCCAAACCATTTGTTGAGGACTGAATGAAAACTGACAACAACAGATCTGCTGTTACTGAGTACAAAAGTTGATTTTTGACTTGAATAAATGATGTACTAAAGATGCTTTATATAACTTGAGAAAAAGTTAATCCTTGTTAGTATTAAATGTATGGAGAGTGTAGATGTGCGAAGTGGCTGATGGTTGTGGAGGGATAGTTAGAGATAAAAGTGGTATATCAAGATGGGTAGAGAACTATTTATGTAGCTTGTATTGTCCTGCTGGTAATTTTGTTTCTGCAGTCTGAGAAGTTCCTCATTTTTGTGCTAAGATGGATGCACTCTTGTTATTAAATTCTTTTGGAATTTTGTTTTTCCTATGTTTTTAACAAAGTCCCTACTCTTTTTGATAAGTGTGGTAGGATCTTTTACAGCCACCTGAGTTAACACCAATGCTGGCAAATGGGACCTCAGTTTAACATACAGGAGTGCAGCAGCCCTCTTAAGCTGCCCTACAGTGTCAGTATTGGAAAATTAATCCAAGCACCAGGGATATGCTTTACGGTACTTTTTATGTAGAAGAAAACATATTTCCACAAAAGGCAAGAAACATAGATATAGTGCTGAAAGCCCTGCTAATCCTAGGGAAGAGTGGGTGGGTAGATTCCTAAATAAACCGCTCTAACACCTAGTTTTCCCCGAGTATCCATGAATGTCAGGAAGTATACAATGCAAAGGTGCTTTCATCACCATGTCAGTCATTCAGTCCACAAATAATTCCATGAAACAGCTGACTGAAACTTGTACAGGAGCTACTACTTAAGCTGCCCTACAGTGTCAGTATTGGAAAATTAATCCAAGCACCAGGGATATGCTTTACGGTACTTTTTATGTAGAAGAAAACATATTTCCACAAAAGGCAAGAAACATAGATATAGTGCTGAAAGCCCTGCTAATCCTAGGGAAGAGTGGGTGGGTAGATTCCTAAATAAACTGCTCTATCTAACACCTAGTTTTCCCGAGTATCCATGAATGTCAGGAAGTATACAATGCAAAGGTGCTTTCATCACCATGTCAGTCATTCAGTCCACAAATAATTCCATGAAACAGGTGACTGAAACTTGTACAGGAGCTACTAATTGTCCTTTTTCCTTCCAAAATACAGCGACCTTGGAGATGGTTATATTAAGTAGGAGGATGTATGGCCTACAGCAAGGCAGCCTATGAGGTAAAGTGTCCTCCCTGACAAGACATTTGTTTTGGATTTTGGTGACATGTTTTGGTAAAGGCTGTTTTGTACCTTTTTTTTTCAACTTTACAGCACATTTGAACTCTTAAGCTTCATTGTAGGCAGAATGTTCCACTGCAGGGAAGGTACGTGCTAGAAAAGGTTACATTTGCAGTGACCAGTTTTTGGATTACCAGGAAAATTAATTCTTAAGACCTCAGATAACAAGTTGTCTATGAGCTTAAGTAAGTAGCAAAATGAGTTTTGCCGGAAAGATCTAACAGAACCACTGGAATAGCAACTGGTATGCTACTGTAAAAATAAGCATCCAGATTTATTTGCCACATTTGAAGACTCTTGGAATAGAATGACATGCTGCTGGAACAGACAAGGGATAAGAAAGGAACCTTCTTCATTTACTAGTAAAAGCTTATGACCCTATTCAAGTCACTTTTGTAAAACAGCATACCACCCTCCAACCTCCATAAAGTTCAGCTCTCATTGCAACAAAGCAGTTCTCTTCTATTTTCTAAACTTGCAGTTTTGAAGTATCAATAATAGAAGCTTATAGCTGCTTAATCATCTGCTAAATTTAATGCATTTTCATTGCTTTCTGTGCAAACAGTGGCTGAAATAAGTCCCTTAAAGGCCAGTTCACTTCCCTGGTGAACAAACAAACTGTTTTATGTTTGTTCACCAGTGCAGTGAACAAACACTAAACTGTTTTACATTAATACGCAAAACTCAATCACTGACTTTGTAAAATACCATTAGCTATGCAGTATAGCAACAAACCAGTAACCTGTAAAATGGAAGGATTACTCCATAATATCTGGATTCCATTTCTTGTGTTACAAAATTCATTATCTTACTGGCCTTTGCTGTTTTTTTTTCTAACTGCAATAACAAGACTCAGCTTAGGAGTAATTATTAACATCAAATATCTTTTCCTCATCACTTCAGCTTAGGTACCTCACTAGCACTGCATGTTTTCAATGAGCTCCTCAATGGAAAGTGCATAATCTTGAATTACATTAAATTACAGCTGCCACATGACTCCTTGTTCACCATCTATAACTACTGCAGTAGTCTATGTATCATCAGCCTATAAACTTATCGTGCTCTCTAAACCCATTTGCTGCAAATATACTAACCAGTAGTGGCCCTACCACCACAGCCTGTGGCACTCCATTACTTAGTGAATTTCTGCTAAATGATCCTTGTTAACAAGCACTTTCTACTTCCAATAGGATCACTAGTTCTCTAGTCAACACCACTGCAGTGAAGTACAGTGTTAAAGGTGTTATCTAAGTCCAGATATTCCTCTTTCACAGAAATGCACCCCCCCCATGTCCATCTCATTGGCGAGTCAATCCCAGAAATGAGTTAAACTAGATCAACAAAATCTCATTACCTGAAGCCATTCAGTCATCAGAGATGGCTGCTGTTGGAACTGATCTCAAAGACTGAGTGAGGACCCAACAACTGAGGTAGAAAATGCAACTTCCAAGGTTAATTTTCTGTAGTCCCATAAGACAGACAGGATGCTTTGACTGCTGCCACCTTTGTTAAAAATGGAAAGAAAGTCATGGCAGCTCTGATCTGTTCATCCAGGTCAGCAAACTTCATTTTTTATTGGTTGCTCAGTTGATAAGCAAACTGATACCAAGGACCCTTTTCAGCCACAAGCCAGAAAACAATAAAGAAAAAATATAAATGTGAATAAAAATAAAGTAAGATAAGAAAAGAGGCTTCTGGCTGATTTTAAGTCTTGACTTATTCAAAACAGACTTAACAATAACAAAAAATAATACTTTTATTTGGTAGCAAACTGTTACTTAATGTCTGCTCAAAATAGCAAATTAGAATCTCTGAAAAAGTAGTTGTTTCAGATATATGACTCTTGGGAGTTTAACCTGATCGGCTGTATTAGTATGATCACAAAGATTTAATGAATTGTTTTATTACACAGACAAAAGTTATCTGTCTGACACTACCCTGAAGAGTTGCTGTTAATGCTAACCTAAACTGCCATTTGGTTTCTTCATACTGATTAATGTCATAGGCTGTGTTTCATGGTTATGTAATGGTACACAACAGGACTGTTAGGTTTGTCAGTGTAGGAACAGGTCATAAGCATGATTTTATCACAGTGAAAACACATGGGGTGTTTACATACTGAATAAATGAAGATTCAATTAACTTAATTGAGGCCAAGCTCGCACATTTTGACATGAAGGATCTTGTTGGTATCTTCCCTGTATACTGAGTTGGTATATTTTTTGTTAGAGAACTTGTGTCTTACTCTAGGTTTTCATTTAGAAGCTCAAAGAACTTCACACTAATAAGGTCAAAGTGTTTTTAGTAATACAGTTCCTATCAAGAGGAATTCACTTCCACGCTTTCACATGTAATTAGTCTTTCTAAGTTTAAAACTAAGCTAAAGTGGCATTACTTAAATCATCTGGTTTTGTGCTAATTACTGTAGTATACAACAACACTACTAACCCCTCAGACATCCACAGTGGCTCGTAGTTTATTATTTTAATAGTGTGGCATGATGCAAATATCCCTTGCCATTATACTACAGTTTTTAAGTATGATATGATGCAAATATTATTTTCTCTTATATTGTTTTGATCTTCCTGTAGAAAGCTGCACACTACTCTTCAGTTTCTTAAAAAGTAAGGTTGAATAATCAGATATGTAGCTTATTTCACAAGCAAATACATAACATTTTTTACCAGGGTAGGAAACTGATCTCAGGGGACCATTTGCAGGCACAGCCAGAGTGATTATATCACAATGTAAGGAAAAAATAAGTTATATACATTGTACAACATATCTATATACATACACAACATTTAGTTAGTTATCCATTCTTGACTAGGCTAGTCCCACTAGGGTAGTAGCCTCTTTTTAGTGAAGACCTGAGTTGGTATTTATACTACTATGGGAAATTTGGCCTACCTTTTTTATAGGTGCCATGGGATCTTTTACATCCACCTAAGATACTACTAACTCAGGCAGATATAGCCTCAGTTTAACGTCTCAATACTAGGTGTTACAAACTCAAGGAGCAAACTCCTTATGCTGTATTGCAGTGGCAGCAATCTATCTCCCTGGTGTGGTAATAGAACCCACAGCCTTCTGCACCAAAGGTATGTGTGCTGCCTGTTTTTCCACTGATAATAAAAAATTCTGGTCAGCCATTGAAGAAATCTTACATCTTGGCCAAAAATTCAAACCTAACCCCACTTCATAACTCAACACAAAACTGCAAAAGAATTTAACTCTTATAGCATCCCAAACCAAAGATTCCCCAACATCCAATCCCACCCTCTTTAATTTTGCTATAAACTAGCTACAATCTTTCTAAATATTAAATATTTGTCATATACGTTCTTAACCGATGTCTTCACATTGTGTCTGGTTTGGTATAATTATTTAAACTGTAGATGTTTATGTATTATTTTTGAAGACTGTAAAATAATTGTTCTTAAATGTTTTTACAATACTTTGGAGTTTTTCTACCCGGGCCTCCACTAAAAATGGGCACCTACCCAGTTGGACTTTCCCAAAATGAAATGTCAATACATAAATAATACATATACATAAATAAAAAAAAAGCTTTACAGAATTATACAAACTTTAAACAGGTCAAACTGAAAGGAAAGTTACAAGCAATGTGGATATGAGAGCAAGTGATGCATATGTTGTCTGTATAGATTCTATTTGAGTTTGTTTCAGATTATCTTAAATTAGTAGGAGAGTAGGGGAAGGAGAACAAAAAGAGGGGAAGAGGACAGAGAGTGAGAAAAGGTTACAGAAGAATTGTCAGGATGACTACATGCAGGCAAAGGGGTGAACAGAGACTGGATAGGCAGTGTGACTTAAGTGATGTAATGAGAATGGTGACACTGGCATAAAGCTTGTGTAAGTAGGGGGTTCTCAAGTTCAGTTCTAAACTTTCTGTATAAGTGGAGTACTCTTTGGTAGGCTACTAGCGATTTCCAGAATTTAAGGGCTACTGTGAAGAAAACATGACTGATGCAGTGTAGTTTAACTGTAATTGCAGTCAGACTGCATGATAACGTTTTAGGAAAACACTTGTGTGCTAAAGATGAGAATGAATCAGATGTAAGAATTTTGTAAAACAGGGAGGACAGCAGGTGGCCAGATATTTCTTTGATAGGAAGATATATGGCATTTAATGAGAGTTGTAGTGTGCTGTTCTTGATGAGATGAGTTTGTGATGAAATAGCATATTTGATTGGATATGGTTTAAAGGGTGGATATACTTTTTCTTGATGTTGCAGCAATGATGGGCAATCTGTACACTAGCTGGCAAGCAGAATTCCTTTGACTACTAACTGCCTTTGCTGGGGCTGTCGTATAGGTGGTGAGTCTTCTGGCCTAGAAAAGTAGTTAGTTAATTTTCTTTCATGTTTTTTTCCATGTGGTCGAGTCAAGCCAGATTCCCAAGTATTTGAATGGTGTGGTTGTTTCTACTGGGAAATTGTTTATATCCATGAAATGAAGTGCATTACTGAAACGTCATTCAGTGTAAAAAGTCAGCTTTTCTCCACAAGTCACCACTGTAAAGGACTCTGCCTGGCTGGATTTTATGCAGTTAACAAAATATAACTCAACACTAAACAAATCAAATAAGACTGAGCTTGCCAAACAAGAATAAGAAATCTAAAAACAATTATATGCATAGGACACACAGAATGGGTAGATCTTCCTCAAGTTTTTTATGCCAAAGAGATAACATCTCATCTGCATATACATACTTTACATGTACATCTTCTTTCTGTTACATTTTGCTGAAATATACTGGAAAGTGAGCAGAACTGTTCAAAATAAGTTCTACAGATTCTACAGCCCCTTTGGAGATAAACTTAAGGTATACCTCTACAGAACCCTGCCCCTGTAAACTATGTAAAATATTTCTTGCACACAAAAGCATGGAGTTGCAAGAAGCTCCTTATTTATTTAAAAATAGCCATAAGCAGAAATCAGCCCTTAGCAATAGCTACAGTCTCAAGCAGAAACATATTTACTTTAATGAGGATGAATTTTAAATATCAAGAATGGGATACAGTCTCTAACCTAAGTTGCACCCCCTTTAGAAACTGTTATGCTTCCCAGAGGTCTTCCTCCATAAAGGATTACAGTCCAGAAGTGACTGGTACTACTGGGCTCCTGGGTTGCAGCTGTCCCACTTAACTATGCAGAAAAAAAGGGCAGATACACACATTATCACCACCAAGTCAACAAATCCAAACAGCTGAAAAAATCTTATTTAACTGCCATAAGCAATCTGAATTGCTGATCCTGCACATCTCCATGTCCATATCAGTCTGTGCATCTATCAGGAAAAAAGGCTGACCTTATCATAAACATAACTAGCAGGCTGTTTTTAACACAGCCCAGCAATTACTTGTGTCTTCTGTGCCTCTTCTGACTTAAATTATGATGACAAAACTGGCTTTTTTTGAGAAGGGTCTTGTTGGTCCGCAAGGAACATTAGCCAGAAGAAAAGTTGTACACCATAATGTAGAATGTAGTGTCTTCACTGTTGCAGTCATAACATAACTGTGGGGTGCTCCTGCCTTCTCCACCTTTCTTGCCCTAGATGTCAGAATACCCCAAAAAAAAAAAAAATAAATCAAAAAAACAAACAACAATACAACACAGAGAGAGAAAAGAAGAGGAGGAGGGAGGAACCCGACTGCAACAGTGAAGACACCTTTCAAACACTACATTTATGGTAGGTACACAACTGTACTACTGTCTTATGTGTTTTCACTGTTGCAGTCATAACTGTGGGGTGGAATCCCAAAGCAGTGTAGGCAAAGCTGCCCTAGACTTAGAAAACAAAGGGAGATTGTAGTGCTTGGAAATGAACTCAAGGCAGCCAAGAGATATCCTTGGTGGTACTCCTCTGAGAAAAGCTGTGTAGAAGTAGCAGCTGCTCAGTAGAATGACTTCTAATGGTTCCAGGAAAAACTGTTTACCATGATGTGTGTAACAAAATCAAAATCTGATCCCATATCCATTGAAATGGTTTGTTTTAGAAATAAATTTTTTCAAGTGAACTGGAGGCAAAGGAAACAAACAGTTGGTTAGACTTTCTGAAATCTTTAGTCTTGTCCAAGTAAAATCTTAACTGTCTGAATATCTGAAGATGCAGCTCAAAAAAGAGCAAAAGTAAGTTTTTCTAAAAAATTAATTAAGATCCAGGCAGGGACCGGAGGGTCCATCACTTGTTTGGGAAGACTAGAGAGGCAAATCAAATTCTTTGAAGAGCCAAGCTGCCAAGCAAAGGGTCTTGAGTGGAATGCACAGACTCTCCAACTGAAAGACAGGGCATCCACTCTCCATGCTGTTTTGTGCTGCAGTAATCCTTTTGAACAAGTTGGTGTCTAGCATCCATTCGTTGAGGATCTGAAATGTTTCTGCTCAGGCTGAGTTGATGTGCCAGTGAAGATGGTCCTTTGTGGTTCCTCCTTCAATTGTTGCTGAAAAAAATGTGCTCCCCAAGCATAATCCGAAGTCCGTGGTTAGGATTTGAGTAGGTTGCAGAACAGAGAATGAAAGTGCTGCGAAACCTGCCTTGAACCCGGGAATTTCTGCTTTCTTGTCTGATAGGGATATGCAAATAGCTTCCTTTAAGTCCAATGTCACCATCAATTGTTCTTTGAGATTTTGTTTCTTCTTCTTCCCCTTCTAGGTGAAGAGAAGCATTGTCTAGTCTAGATCTAGATCTGTGGTCTGGCCTTCTGGCCGGCACCTCTACCTCTCTATCTTCCCTGCCAGGAGGGCTTTGAGGAGGACCAACCAATTTTTTTTGGGCTGGAATTGGAAAAAATCTAGGAGGGGCTGACTGCAAGAGATCTTTTACAGTCGTCGTGGACTTTGCCTTTTCTTCCATCTTTTAATCATTGCTATTTAAATGGCATATATTTAATGGTACAGAAAGGGTAGAAGAAGTATATATACCTTTTGCCCCACCTGTCTACCTGTCTAAAGTCTAAAATCAGATCCAGAGGATAGGGAATAGGATAGCAACCTTAGTAGCAATAGAACCTGAAGAATAAGTTCAGGGGTCTGCAAGAAGGATTTTTAAATAGAAATAAATGAGAGTCAGGAACCCTATAAAATCTATCAGGCTTAGAAGGAGCAGGAGGTATGGAATCAGGTAGTCCTGATCAGAGGAAGAAACAGAAGAGACAGAGGCCTGTCAGAAGAAATCCAGAGTAACATCCTGGTCGGGCCTTTTCTCAGGAGGGGTGAGAACCCCTAATCATTGTACAAAGTCTTCAGCCATCCTCAATAATTGTTTAACTACTTAGAGAGGAGTCTTTGTCTTAGCCTTTGCCTTTGAAATAGTAATGTGAGTAGGCCTGAAAACCCCTCAGAAGCAGACGTATTGGGCGACCGTGGGCTGCCTGCAGGAGAGCGCCCACAGTTATGACTGCAACAGTGAAACACGAAGAACATCTGAACTGGTTGTCAGGCTTGCCAATCTAGAAAGTAACCAGCCTCCTCTGCCCTGCCTCCTTCTGTGATCTTGGCTGACTCATTAACTGATCTCAGTTAATTATTTACAGCCATGTTCAGAGCTGCAAGTGGGGATTGCTGGCACAATTATGTTTAAGAAATGATGCAGGGGACTGCACTCTCACACTAGTGTAGTTTTTTATGCATAAATGAAAGATCTACCTTCCAAAATAAAGTGTGCCTGAATTTGGTGGGGAAACTGCTTCTGTCTGACACATGATGCCCTTTTGTGTCTGAATTGTGTGGGTTACCAGGAAGTTGTCTTACTTGACTAGGTGGGATGCTGTAAACTACCTAATGCTGTTTGGAGTCTTCCTGAGTGTGTTTTATTGTGGTATTGTGTACATGGCATTCCTCAACAGAAAATGAGAACAGTTTCCCCGTACCACCCTTAACTATCTTTATCAGCAGTGTGTTTGTCATTTCCTGAATTCCTACATAATACCAATGAAATGACACAGCAAAGTCTAGAAAGTGAAACTGACATTGCCTAAATAAGAAAAAAACATTTCATAGAGACTTGACAGGAATAATACACAGCTCTCAAGTCACCATCACTCTTCAAAGGTTAAGCAGTGTTATTTCTAGGCACTTAGTGCTATTTTGTATTTTATCAGCCAGCCAGCTACAACAACACGTGTTCCTTCTTGTACGTAACCATGAATATTAGACTTGTCAGTGACTTTACTGCTGTGCTGACACTGAATATGGCAAATATGCTATACTGCTGATATTCAGTACTATCAGGCATATTCATACTTCAAATGACTTCAGACCCACTCAGATATTATGAGTTTCAGGTAGCTTTGCAGTTGGCAAACAAAAGTCACGCATAGATATGTTTCTGTGTCCATTTACTATGAGCCCAACACTAAAATGCATCTTCTAATGTATATTTAAAGTTTCAGCACAGAATTAGGAGACATGGATGCCACAATTTCGTTGCAGCACTTCTAGATGATAGTGGATTTATTTTAGTGAAGAGAGAATGTTAGTCTTCCAGATCAGTCATATGTAAGTAGTACTTCACTTCCCACACACCCCTGGCATTTACATATACTCACACCAAGATCACCTTACATATACTCACACCAAGATCACCATGCCTCCCCCCAATTTGTACCTAAGTTTTTATACTGTTCTGAGTATCGCAAGTACGATCCTTGAACTTTCAATGGGCACCTATGAAAACAAAGCATCCTACCAAACGGAACTAAATTAATTAAACCCCATTTCCCCCAGTATCAAGTTAATTATTTCAGGTCTTTGCAGTTTACAGCTTTTCATTTCAAAGTTTTAACCTGTGTCATCAGTACATCACTTTCCATCCAGTTTTAACAAACAGTTTTATAGACAATTTTTGCAGTTAAACTCTAAAGCTTATTATTATTTAGCATTTTTTCATAACCATGCCCTTTATAAACTGCTTTCTCCTCTGTTACTAGTTCTTCATTTTGTCTACTCTGGTATATGAACACATTTTACACTCTCCTCTTTTCAACAGCTTCACACACTACCTTTCCTGTGAATTCTATCCATACACTGTTGCACTGTAGCAAGCCTAGTTTTGCTCTTAACCTGACGAATGGACATGTGACCCCATACCTCTCTTGCACAGCAGTGCAAACTTCATGGTTCACAGAGATTTGTTATCCCACTAAAATACATCAATACCCATAATGCCCTCAAATAAATCATAAATAAAGAAGCAGGATTTTCCTCATACATGTTATAACAGCTTCTAGAAAGATACTTGCATTTCCACACATTCCAAGCAAGTAAGCAGCAGAGATAGTTTTTCAGTGCTGACTAGGTTGATTAAAGTGTGAAAAAGATATTAAAAGAAAAAAAAGATCTGCTACTGGCAGGGCACATTTCTTCACAGAAAAAAGTACTTTTACATCTTGTCATTATGGAATACCATATTCTTCAATTATCGCTCATCAACACAACAAGGAAAGTGTTAAAATATAAGGTTACTTCTTGACCTTCTAATGAACTTGCCTAACTGCTGTGCTCCTGATTAATGCATTCATGAAATTATTTTACAAATCATATAAATGGGTTATGCTCAGTGTTATAATCTAGCCACACAGTGTTTCCAGTCCTAATCCACTGTAATACTGTACAGCTGTTTTGCAATGGATCATTAAACTGTACCAGACACCGTGATGCAAACCAAATAAAATAACTTTAAGAAAGCAGATGCCTTCAAAATATTCAGCACCTATACCTCATAAAGCTTAAAGCACATGAAGCTTCACCAAATGGCAGTCTTTGCTGCATGATAACACGTCCCTGACTAACAAAACAGGTTCAGACTGCACAGCCAGTTATCAGCAAGGAACAGAGGTTTTGGATTTACTCCAGCCTATTCCAGCAGATAGCGCTGTGTATGCAAGGTCAGACTGGGGAAACAAGTAGGAGGTGCAAAACTGAAGCAACAACATATGTTAATTCAATGATCTGGAGCAAACTTTAAGAAGAAGGCTGGATAAAATAGTGCATTTTATAAACACACTTTAAGTAGCTTGTGCTTTAAGAATCCAAAGCATGCCACTCTATCAAACTCACAGTACACATCCAGGAAATGTAAAGCACACAGTATGCTAACTGGTATGCTGTTTGGAATGCATGCAGCTGGGATGGAAATGAAATACAGCTTTAAGCTTATCTGACCATACACACACAAGCACGAACACACAAACACAAACAATAAAAGCAGGAATATAACTTTAATGTCCTCTAACAGGCTAACTAGCTATTCCAGTAAAACACTTAATTATCATCTATATCAATGCACTCATACTATATATATCCATTGCTTCCACTGAACTTTCTTACTGGTAGCCAATTTTATCCCAAAGATTTGAGCAGAGAGTGTGTGTGTGTGTGTGTGTGTGTGTGTGTGTGTGTGTGTGTGTGTGGCACCACAATACACAACTCATTATGTGTTGTTGGAGGTTGCAGCAAGGACAAAAGCTTACATCACTCCAAGCTGTAGCAACCTCCGAGTTGTAATGAGTATGGAGTGTGGGGGCGTATACCCTCTGCATAGCTCTTACAAAAAGCTAAATTAAATTATTTAAATGATGTTTCAAACAATTTTAAAGTTGAAAATAGCATTTAAGCCATTTAACTTCCTATGTCATAATGCTTTCCTTAAGAAAAAGACAGCAACAGACAGTCACATGCACGCATAAATGGAAGGTAATATAAGTGCACCGAACATCAGTACTTCTGTGACTTATTGAAAAGAAATCTGGAGAAAAAAATTGTCTAAGCAAACATCTTATGCAGAAAGCTCCAAAAAGTTAAACTATCTGGCCACACTAGTACAAAATCTGGAATCATTTGTGAAACAAAATAACATTAAAAACTGAGATCAAGAAATGCTGCCAACTGAAAAAAAGATTCCAGCTATAGTGCAAAAGAGAGAAAATCGTGGAGGGAATTAACAAGTCAGAATCACATCCACTGAAAGAACATCTACTACTTTTGATGTAAACAGTACCTGAAATAGGGTCTATATTAGAACACCGAACATTTGAAATGTCGGGTGTTCTAATATCGACCCGTTTTCAGCGAATGTTGAAAATATCGAAGTAAAAGGAAACCGAATTCTTTCCTATGGAAAGAATTCGGTTGTCTGTTTCTGTTGCTTCGGTAGCTTCAGCGCTCTGGTGGAAAGTTACGGGTCGGGTTCAGGTAAGTGTGCGATTGTGTGGACGTGTGGGTTAGGGTGCGGGTTAGGTAAGTGTGCGATTGTGTGGACGTGTGGGTTAGGGCGGGTTAGGTGAGTTAGGGCGCAGGTGAGGTGACTGTGCGATAGTGATGGACCTTAGGGTTGTTTGGGTTAAGGTAAGTGGATAGTTAGTGGTGTATGTATAGTTTAGTGTAGGGTTAGGTGTACGAGTTTAGGTGTATGTGTGTGGATTGCTGTTTGTTTGGTGTGCTTGTGTTGTGTGCATGTGTTTTGGAACAGCAAATTTTTTCCCTAGGAAAAAATTAGTTGTTCCGAATGTTCGATGTTTTTTTTTTCGATTGCTAGGGTTCGATATTGGAATACTCGACATTTTGAATGTTCGGTGTTCTAATATAGACCCTTGAAATACATTGCAGGACATCCAAAGTGGAGACAACCTGTTTAGCACAGTGGAAGCATGCTAAAGAAAAAAAAATCCTCCTAGATGATTTGGCCTAGTTTTCAAGGAAGCAGATTGGTGGCAACTTGAGTTCAGCACAAACAAATATTATAAATTGCGGGGACGCAATCTACAGACTGAGATGTTACCCTGACATTATAAAGGTGATAGTATGGCCTAATCTGGAAACAATGAAGGGCATACTGGGACAGGGATACTACACGGCTTGACTGTGTTCAACAAAGGTTTCAGAGATGACAAGGGAAAACAAGGAGGGGCATATTGGCACAGGGATACTATCTGGACAGACTGCATTCAACACAGGTTACAGAGATAAGGGGAAACAGAAGACAAGGCACAAGAGGAAAGTTTCAGGAGACATTTTGGTATGTAGACACTAGAGGAGAGAAAGGATATAAATGTATTGCAAAACTGAAGAAGCCTGATAGAAATGTGAGGCCATTAGTTACAACTTGTGGGGACAGATTAACAGTGGCATCAGGTAAAGTGCAGTTATTACAGTACTGACCATAACACAAGATTTCTGAGAAAAAAAGACACTCTTGTAGAAATATTATAACAATCAGCAATCATCTGTCTTGTTTTTCTCTGGAGATGAAAACCTCATCTGTTTCACACTGTTGTTCCTTCAATGTAACTTGGTACATGCCTTACATAAAAACAACTACCATTCCCATTTTTCAGTACTTCTTCTAGTTAGAAACAACTCTTAGCATCTACGTGTGCATATGTAATACCATTTTTTATTACTTATTTTTGGTGTCATCATCACCCTGCCATTCACCATCTAATGTACCATGCTGGTGTCCATCTTCAATCTCCATAACTAGGTGGACAGCAGATGAGGATATCCTAGCAAGTATTAACCTGACAGAAAGGAAGGTTTTCTCCCCAAATGACCCTACCCTTAAGACTCAACCCCACTCCTCCTATGCAGAGAGTGCAGTGACATGAATGCAGTTTATATGTAGATACTACCGTATGCATACCTTCTGTAGTAGATGCCTGGCATACACTTACAGTCATACTGTCTATCTGAGACATGGCTTCAGGGTCACTGTGATCACTAGAAGCAGGAACACTCAAACAATTTCTGCAAGAGAAATTTAACTGTAATAAGACAGGTCATGTCACATACCTAATTAAATCTCCTACTGCATTTAGTTATAGGTTCATAGGTTCATACTAGGCTATCTGCCCTAGGGCATTTATAAGCCTAGCCAGAGTGTGTTTGGCTTTCGCCACCCATTTTAAATTAATTTTGCTATGCCCTTTTTCGAGGTTGGTATACTGTGCCTCTGTCTAACAGTGACACAGAAGTGATACCCGGGGTAAACATACGATCCCCCATCCACTCATCAAGATTCCTCTTGAAGAGAGTCAATGAGGGACTCTGCCTAACCTGGACTGGGATTTTATTCCAGAGTGAAGGGAGCCTCCTGGTTATGAATCTGTCCCTCCAGCATGTCCTATTTATTTCAGTGCTGAGGTTCAAGTCTCTCGAGCACGTAGCCCGATGGGATTTGGATTTTCTGAGGTGCAGCATGTTCATTAATTCCGGATTGGACATGGCTTTATACATCAGGCACAGATTGCCTCTGAGCAGGCGGTATGCCACTGAGTAGAGCTGGAGTTTCTTTAACCGGGCAGCATATGGCATCTGTTTGAGCCCTTTGATCCTCTTGGTGAGGTACTTTTGGGGTCTTTCCAGTTGCTGCAGGTGAGGGATGAGTAAAGAGGCACGATGACCTCCCCTGATCTAGATGTGAATCCATGATTAGGTGGGCTATATAAAATGTTTTTCTAACCACTTTGGCCACGTGGTTGTCAAATGAGAGATTGCTATCAACTTGGGTCCCCAGGTCCCTAATTACTTCTTCCGTACTTAATGGATTACCACCTATGTGGTAATTTGTGGGCACTTTGTTTTTGCCGAAGGGGATGACTATACACTTTTTGGCGTTTAGCTTGAGGTCATGGCTCTGAGAGGCACCAGTTGTCTGTTTCTGTGAGTCCCTTTTGGAGGATGCTTGTGTTGGCTGGAGAGTCGATTATGGCGCCCAGTTTGCAGTCATCTGCGAACTTGGTCAGCCACAGTCCTTCCGTGTTGGCCTGTACCTCCGAGAAATATATACCGAACAAGAGAGGTCCCAGGACTGAGCCTTGTGGGACGCCACTTGTAACTGGTTTGGAGTCTGACATGGCTCCAGCAATTCTAACCATGTGGGTTCTGTCCTTGAGCCAGTTTGCAACCCATCTAGTGACACAGGGGTTTATATTTAAGCTGGTGAGCTTATCTATAATGCCTGAGTGGGGTATTGTATCGAAGGCTTTTGCGAGGTCCAGGTAGGCTGTGTGGACCACCTTCCCTCGTCAATGGCCTTGGTGACTGTTTCAAAGAAATCGACCAGGTTTAAGAGGCAGGATCTGCCCTTAACAAAGCCGAACTGGGTAGGATCCAGTGTCTGTAGGTCCCCAATATCTTTATTTATGAGGTCCATGATGATCCTTTCCATAGCTTTGCAGACCAAGCTAGTCAGGCTTATGGGGCGATAGTTTCCAGGATCCGTTGAGGCACCACCTTTGTGGAGAGGGACCACTGTTACTGTACGCCACTCTTTGGGTACATATCCTGTGTTAAGGCTGAGACTGAACAGTAGTTTTATGTTTGGGTTTAGCTCTTCTTAGAGTTCATGTAGGACGCAGCCCGGGCCACCGTCTGGTCCCATTGATGCTGTGTTTTTTGCTTTGGAGAGGGCGGCTCTTACCTGAGCATCTGAGATGTCAGGGGGGCAGCACTCTGCTGGGATAGATATTTGCCCTTTTGGTGGGGAGGGGGGGGAGAGAAGTTTGCACTGAACCTGTCAGCTAGGATGTTGGCAATGTCTGTGGGTTCGGTGTATTTTTTGTCATTTTGGACCAATTCTGAGCACATCTAGGAATTCCCACCTAGGTTCCTAACATAACTAAAGAAGGCCTTGTGATTATCCTTAGTGTCCTGTGCAATTTTTCTCTCGAAGCTGGCCTTAGACGATTTTATGAGTGCCCGTAGTTTTCTGCTAACACTGATCAGAGATGCCTTCCCTTTTTGGGATTTTGCTCTATCATGTAGTAGCTTCCTCCTTCTGTTGTATAGTTTGTTTATGGCTGGGGTCCACCAGACAGGACGTCTGCCTTTGGAGGATTGGGTCTTGGTTTTATTTGGGATTGCATGATCCATGCATTCCTGAAGGTGTTCATAGAATGCGTTTATAAAGGATTCTGCGGTCTGGGCCGTATTTTCCACAGGCCCGGGGGCTCTGAAGAATTCCACCTCGGTTTTGAGGAGTGTGAAATTTGCTTTAGAGAAGATTTTCACTGTGGTTTTCTGGGCAGGGGGTGGGGTCGGGATGTGAATATCCAGTGAGATTAGTTTATGGTTTGATCTTACCAGTGAGGGATACACTTCTGGTGTGGAGCATATAGTCCCCATGTTGGTGATGATCAGGTCCAGTATGTTTTCCCCTCTTGTGGGAGTGGTAACAAGCTGTTCCATAGCATTTGAGTTTACAAATTCTAGGAACCTTTGAGCTAGGGTGTTGGAGCTAGAGTAATGCTCCCAGTCTATGTTTGGGTAGTTGAAGTCGCCCAATATAATGGTGTTTGGAGAGACCTTCATATTTTCCAGTGTTCTCAGGAAGGCCGAGTGGGGTTCCTTGGTTTGGGAGGGTGGTCTCTAGCAGGCTATAAACTGGAAGGCAGTTTTACCCACTGTTAGTTGCACATGGATAGTCTCTGATGCTTCGTGCTGTGCCACCAACCTGGAGGTGTGGGTATCTTTGACAAATATTGATACTCCCCCTCCTTTTCTGGTTCGGTCCAAGTTTTGGGGCCGAAAAGCATGGTATGAGGTATAACCTGGTAATGCTGGGGTGCTCTCGGGAGCCTTGAACCAGGTTTCTGTTACTGCATAGATATCGATGTTCTCCATGCTAAGGAGAGTTTCAAGTGCATGCATCTTGAGGTTTAGACTTCTGGCGTTGAGTAGCATTACTTTTCTTATCCCTTGTGATACCTATGGAGGTGGGTTTGTCTTTTGAGCCTTGCCTAAAAAAGGCACTATGGGGGTAGCAAGAGCCTTTGCCAATATCCAAAAGCCCAGAAGTGACAGGTGCAAACCGTCCCTAGCGAAGCATCGTGGCTTGTCGAGCATGTCATCCCAGGCTGACAGGCATTGGATCCCATTTGAATGACACCAATACTTAAGCCAATTGTTGAAATTGATCATCTTGTCTTCATACTGTGGCATCATTCTTGGTGAGGGTAAGATGCTACTCAAGGTCAGGGTCATACCGGCCTGGGCTATATGCTCAGAGAGCTCCTCTATGTCTCTTTTCATGTAGCCTAGGGAGGTACATCTCAGGTCATTCACACCAGCATGGACAATGACAGAGTCATATTTGTACTTGCCTTGGAGTGACCTGAGTGCTTGTGTTATGTGGCGGATCCTAGCGCCCGACAGGCAGCTCTCCGTGACCTTCTCCTTGTTCAGCCTGGTGAGCGGGACGTCAGTGTGCCTGACGATAGAGTCACCTATTACAAGTGTATCAGGTGTGTTGTTTAGCCTTAAGGGCTGTGACTGTTCGGCACACTGGCTTTGTGAGCTATGTGTTGCACGTGTTTTGTTTTGGGGTAGCGGTTGCTTGGGTATCTGCTTTGGAGGTCTTTGCTGCTTAGGCAGATTTTTATTCAGAGCCTCTGAGTATGTTTTTGTGTGTTTATGTGTTTGGTTTGCTGTCGTGGTAGGTCTATGTGAGACTGGAATTGTAGTGAGTGTGGTTTCCTTCTCCTCCTGACTGGTTACGCCAGTACTGAGTTGAGAGAGCTTAGCCTCCAGTTTGGCTATATGGTTGCATCTCTCACATGTGTTGGAATTTGTTGGGAGGAGAAGAGGGTTGTCTGTGTACATGAGGCAGTTGTAACATTGCCTCAAGATTCCCAGATTCACCAGCTGGACCGGAGAGGAGATTGACAACTGACCTTTGGACATGCTAGAATAGTATTGGGAATTCCTTTATAATTGAAAAAAGGGCCAATGGGGAACAAGGTACTCAAGGGGAGTTTGTGAGGGTGTAGTGCTTTTAATTTTTTAGTGCTGACTTATATAATTGCTTTAGTGTGCAAGTGCCAGGTAACTTAAATGCAATGTGTTACAGGTAATTTAAATGCAAAAATGACAAACAGTAACTTTCTTTCAAGTGAAACAAGGAAATAAGTACAGTAAGCAATGCAGATATCACTAGGGATCCACAGAAGTGCTGAAAAGCCACGTTTTAGGTGGACTTAGCGTTTCAGGGAAATAACAAGCAAACAAGCATACAAACAAAGCTAGATTCAGCAGGCCTGTTATTACCCTTTACACGGACATCTGTATGACCCTTACCACGACATGCTATAACAAACACTTTGTAAATATATATATAATTCTTCCAACCCTACTAACCCCTTCCACATTTACTTCCCCACTAACACTGGACTCCCCTGTAATTTCCTCATATTGCTCTACTTGTTCTCTCTCCACTGGTGAACTATCCAGCTCACTTCACATTTGATTAAACCACAGCTTTTTGTTAAAATACATTGCCATCTTACTGAATTCATGTATAATATACTACAGCACATTGCCATATCACCATTTATCTTGCATTTCTATTGCATTTCTGTTTTGGCTGTAGTAATTGTCCTTTGTTGTAATGGCCATTATGTGGGCTGGGCCTGCAATTTGTCATGCTTGATCAATGGTCTACCTGGATAAATACTTACACACACACACACACACACACACACACACACACACACACACACACACACACACACACACACACTTTATCACTTTCAGATTATGGCTCATCTGAGAAGGAACTACTATGAGACAGTCACCTGAATAAAGGAATATTTTCATTTGTCCTACCTTGAAGAGTGTAAGTACTGGGGAACTATGCATTTTTCAAATGCACTGTGGCAATGAAGAGGCTAATGGGTTAGAGATAAAAATGAATATAAACGTGTTAACCTGGAAACTTTAAATAGTTCCTTTATGTAAGATGGATTGGGCTGTACAGATAAGAACTCATCATATTCAGAGCTGCCATTGGCAAGTCTTGATTTATTAAAGACCACCCTCAAAGTCAACATGTAAGAAATGTTCACTAAAATAAACTTCTGCCCTCAAAGATCCAATAATTTTATGAACCACACATAACTTTAAATAAAAACATCCATATTATTCCCTTCTTTTTAACAATCAGAAAATTGATGGCAGTGTAAATATGAAAGGAGACATGGAAGTCACATCTACTTGGGGAAGACAACATTTTTGTGAGAATTTCTTGTGGCATCCTATCTTGTCTCCACTGCTGAGTCCCCACTGTTTGATGGAGGGCCTTGTGAGATTAGAAAAGTATGTGGAATTCAGAAAGCCTCATGAAAGTGGAAATTTGGTGGAATTCTGAAAGCTGTGTGTGTGTGTGTTTGTCAAAAAACATCTACCTGACTGCTGAGATTATTTTCCCTTCTTTTTCATTTCAGGTAACATATCCTTAGAGAGCTGCCCCCCCCCCCCCCCAAAAAAAAAAAAAAAAAAGCAGTAATGGAGACATTCAGAAATCTCAGCTTTAACCTCAGTAAAAACTCCTGGGTTTTCAGCCATGTGTGCTTCATGGTGTCAGACCTAAATGAGGCCTCTACTATAACGAGGACACACTTTCTAAATAAAAGGCATGTTCTTACCAAAACAACTAATCTTTTATTTGGCCATACTGAATGGGTGTACATCTGAGATATCTATCTCTCATTTACTCTTAACAGGAATTCACAACATTTGGGTCACACATCTTTTTGGTGTTTTTTATCTGTCAAAACTTCTAAAAGCAAGGGTAACTTCCCTGTTAATAACTACCCCATTATTGCTTTGTTTACGTATTGACATAGATAGGTCTGTTGCTTCCTTAAACAGCCTGTATCTTTCCATTTTCTCTTTGGTTCTTTAAGCCCATCTCCCTACAGGGAAGAGAACTTGCTGTAGGCCTGTAGGCCTATAGCCCTACCTAAATTAGGTCAAAGAGGCATTTGTGTGATAATATTCAAACAAGTAAAATATTAATCTATGCCCTAAACCTGTAGATCAAAATCAAAAGCCTTTGTTTTTAGACTAGTGTACATAAGGTAAGAAGACTTGAGTCAAGAAAAAGAAGGTTTCATAACTGGAATAAACAGCTATGCCTGTGTGACTATTATCCTTTTCTTCAAATAGTTCTATGATGTCATTAAAATTATTAAGAAAAAAGCTACAGAACTAATTTGTACTACAGACAGTAGAGTAGAGAAAACATGAAAAAGTGTAGGATACAAAACTGAACACTCACTAAAAAAGAACGTATTTCTAACATAAAACAGAATGCCACAATGGCACAGACAAAAGAAAATCTTCCATTATAAATAAAAATAAGCACAGATTTGTGAACAATGGCCTTCTGCAACTCTTGATTTCGTTATGTATAAAATAAAAATCTCTAAAATAACATTTTTAAATTTATTAGGTGATACATTTTGCAAACACTATACGCACTATTCGTTTTTTACAGCAGCCATAAAGGGAGAATCATAACAGAAGTAAAATGATCACCCACTGGACACAACAATGCAACTTGAACTTTGTAAAAGGTTACATTCAATAGCTAGAGAAAGAATGCTGTAAAGAAATTATATCTCCTTAAATGTCCTATCAGAAAAACTATCAAAGAAAAAGAAATGTGAAAAATGGGGGGAAAATCCCCTGTATATAAAAATGGATGACACTGGGAGGAAGTTTTACTGTTACTAACAGTTCATTTACTTGGTTAACAAATGTTAAGTAAATTAAGTGAACTGTGGTCGAAGATCTACTGTTACGCAAGTAAACTTACGCACAGGTGATCTGTATTTGGCAATATTCAGTACTGGAACTCACTGTCTGCAGGTCTCACTGGCAGTGGGCAGCCACAACCGATTGAGAGCATTTTGATGCTGCACTGACTTTTCTGACTACAACAGTCAGCCATTTAACTCTTCATACAAATGTCTCAAAACAGTGTATGCCCTTTATTTACAACTAAAGTCAGTGTTAATGTCACAAAAAGCCCCCAAATGAGATACATTTGAGAGGCAAGCTCCACCATGCCTTTTATTTGGAACAAAGCAAGGGCCTTTACAGTTTACTAGTGCTTTACTGCATTTTCCAAGTGTGGTCCATCTGATATATTCACTTTTGTGTTCTTAGTTTTAAGTATTTTAGTTTTGTTTACAGATGTAAAGTACTACTCCATATTTTAAAAATGGGCTTTCCAATCTACAACACCAGAAATAATTAGTTCACTTCTGCAAGACTGCCTGTGTATATAAGAATACTACAGAGTGTTGATTTGAGTCTCACTACTTTACCAACATCTTTAAGGAATCATTAGTAACATCCTACCTGTCAACAGTTATGACTTAGGCACAGCGCAATGATTTTTGCTCTCAGAAGTAGCTTTGCTCTTACATTTATGGTCTTTCTCATAAAGTCAGACCTGTTTATGAGCACACATAATTTATTAAACAACCTATACAAGGACTACTACTAACTCCAATAGTCAACATTGCACTAGCAACTTCTTGTAAGCACTAAAATAGTTAGTAGTGGCCCTTTAAGGGGTCAGAAACATCACCACAGTTTTATGATGGATGGGTAATAGGAAGTCACTTCTGTGGTTCTGCTTGACAGGGGCACAGGAAAATAATTTTCTTGGGTGGCGAAAGCCAGGGTACCTTTTTGACTAGGCTTGTATAGGCCCTAGGGCCAATAGCCTAGTACCTACCTATGACAGCAAGGGGTGGTCCTACATAGCAGGATGTTCCTCTGTAAATTGAGTCTCAATCTTTACTATCGCCCTGTCTTCATAATGGTGAGTCACTGTAACGGTAAATCATAACAATTTGGTAGAATACCAACAGTTCCTAGCACATTATATAGAATTTTTTATATGCAGCTTGTACCCATAATGAATCAAATCTATACTTATATTTGACTAAAGAAAAACGGTGAGTTTGCTATCCTTAAACTTTAGACTTTGCCATTAACTGTGAATCACTGACGACTGCAACACCCTATAATATTTTTATCGGAGTCTTCTGTAGCATGTGATAAAACAAAAAAAATATGTTTCCCACAAATAAAAAATAAATGGACAAAGGTACCCAATACGATACACACCTGCATGTGCTTAGATAAACACAGTTCAAGAAATTTAAGGTCCTATTATCAATATACTTTCCTTTACAGGAAGTATATACACAACATATAACAGAAATTACAAAATATCTACCCCTTAAAAATATGTAGGACATACTAAAATTTTTGCCTTAAATATATTAGTAAAGAAAAGTGTTAAACTAATTTATTTATATATTTGCCTGTTTGTATGTTTGGCTGGAGTATTGCACTGATCCAGCTGAATATTTTCAGGTTCAGCCTGGGGTTTACAACCAAGAGACAGCTAATTAAGCAAAAAAAATAAATAAATAAATATGACAATCACATTTTGTAAGGAATTTACAACTGGCAACAGAGTCTACCAATAAACAAAACATTTCTACGCTGCAGTCACATTTTTTCAAGGTTTCATTCATTTACGATGGAAATAAATAAAAAAAAAACAGAGAAACTAGTGGTCTTAAAACTTCATTGATGGGCTCAGTCACAATAATTTACAAAAATCATGAAACCCAAAGCAACAAGCCTTTATTCGTCACAGACAAGCAATCTTCAGTAACAAAAAAACAGAAATATTTTAATTGTTTAGCTTTGTTAAAATATTCCTGATATTTCTGATTTGATTAAAAATTTCTGATATTTCTGATTTTTTTGTACCGGAGGATCACTTGTCTGTGATGAATAAAGGCTTGTTGGTTTGGAATACTACCTGGGTTTCATGATTTTTGGAAATTATTGTGACTGTGCTCATCAACGAAGTTTTAAGACCACTTGTTTTTCTGTTTTTTACTTTTTCCTTAACACATGTGATGATGAGGTTGCAACTAGACAGATTCCTGTGCTTGTTTATTTTTTATTCATTTACAATGGGTAACATGCATTAAAGCAGTGTACTATAGATGGCAATTAACAATGAAGGGCTCGCCATGTAGAATCTTGTGTTAAAGACAGATTCAAGAAGGTCACATCATTACATGTATATAAAATAAAACATAACATGGATAAACTAATTGTTTCCAGGTTTGCAGTCACACAAACAGTGAAGGAGTATTCCCTACTCTGAAATATGGTCATTGAACATAAAATAAGGTAAATGATGTTAGACTGTGCTGCTGCTAAAGTTAAGTATCTGAAACAGATATGAGAGTCATACATGGCTGTCTAAAGGGGCTTATGAGAACATGAGAATACGAAGATGAGATAGGAGAGGATAGATGAGAAGAAGGGAGGAAAGAGTAGCAGAATGAGCTACCAGAGGGTTAGGAGAAAAATGCAGCATGAAGAGTGATGCAGGTCTGTCTGAGTGCAAAGAATTTTTGCAGAGAAACGTTGTAAGAAATATTGTAAAAAGTTTCAGTATTTTAAGTGATGGTGTTATATCTGAAGCATTTACACTGGGCTTGTTTGAAGAGAGGGTTTTTCAGCTCCATCCAGAAAGCCCTGGGGGATTCTGGTAGTTAGCACAGGGAAAGTACAGTTGTGTAAGATCTTACCATAACAGTAGATGTCATTGTCTTCACTCTTGCAGTATTCATTACAATAGGGATCCCCTGCCAAGGGTGGCCCAACATCTGGCCAGCATAACAAAGCCTTTAGGTTGCTTTAAGTTGCACCGTATGTCACTTGTATGCTCCTCATGTAGTGTACGGCATAAAGTTGACATCTGGACAGACCATCCTCAGAACTGAGAGGTCCAGTAGGAATGTCAGTCCAGGGAGAAAAGAGGTAACCAGTACATCCACAACAGAAAAGGACCAGGGGAGGAGCAATAGTGAAGAGAATGACATCTGCCATTATAGCAAGATCTTACACAACTACACTATGTCCTAACATTTCGCTGTCGCAGTATTCATAACATTAGGGAGAGTGCCAAAGTTCAGGAAGAAGAGAGGGAGGAGGAACAGCCAGGTGAGCTCTCTAGAAACCCATGAAGAATGGTCCTAGCAAAACCAGCTCTAGCTCTGGAAATTCCATCTAACTTGTAATGCTTGGTAAAAGTATCCAGGTAACTGCCTTACGAGTAGGGTTAGTATCCAAACCCTTGAAAAGTTTTTATTTTATTTTACATTTGTTGACCGGGATAGTCCGACTGGATTCGTGTCCATTTTCAGCGGAGGCCCGGGGAGAAAAGCTCCGAGGTAAGCAGATACAATAAAAACAATGAAAACATATTACAAATATGGTATAGAGAAAGAATATATAAGCAAACATAAATAGACAAATTCAGCAGGTTAGAGTTACTCCCTGGTGACAGTCAGGGGTAAGTTCAACAGTAATCTGATTAATAGATTTTTCACATTCATGATGAGAGTTTGCCAGGCTTGTTGCAGTGGCAAAGCCAGTTTAGTGCTAGATGTTGTTTGAGTCTAGTTTTAAATTGGCCTAGGGAGGAGAGCAAAATAATATCAGCTGGAAGTGAGTTCCATCAGGCTCTGCCTGCAGAGTTTGCAAAGAGGGAATCACCGGCTGCATTGTTAATTTTGATTGTCTGAATTAGTAGTCTGTTAGAAGATCAAAGCAGACGTGGAATGTTATAGTGGGTGATAAGTTTTTTAAGTGCCGGTGTATTATCCAGATTATAAAGGATTTTATTAGCCAAATAAATATTATATATAATAGCAGCAGCAGAAGCCATGGCTCCAGTAGAACGAGCCTTAACAGAAGAAGGGAGGCTCTTACCATGAAAGGAATAAGAAAAAGAAATGGCTTTAGAAGTCCATGAATACATAGTTTGCTTGGACACAGTCAATCCTAAGGACCTAGGATGAAAAGAAACAAAGAGCTGATCAGATTTACGAAAAGTCTTAGTCTTGTCTAAATAAAATCTGAGTTGTCCATGCACAACCAATGTGGCAGACTGCAGAGAAGAAAAAAAATGGGCAAATGAATAGACTCGATTAAAGGACAACTCATTCACCACTTTGGGCATAAAAGAAGGAATAGTATGAAGGGACACCCTGCTCTTATGAAACACCAACAAAGGAGGACAAGCCATAAGGGCTGGAAGCTCAGACACCTGTCTGGCAGAAGTGAGGGCTAACAAGCTGAAGCTGCAGGCTCAAAAGGAGCCTGGGTCAATTTTTCTAAAACAAAATTAATATCCCAGGGAGGAGGAACAGGCTTTTTGGGAGGCCTAATATGTAGGATGCCTTTAAGGAATTGCTTAGCTTCAAATCTAGAAGCTAAAGGAGGTGATAAAGACAGAGAAGCAGAAATAGCTGATAAGTGGGCCTTAACAGAAGAATAAGCCAAACCAGCATTGATTAGTTCACACAGATAAGAGAGAAAGAACCAAAGGAAAATCCAGAGAAAGTTGAACCAGGTTATGACAAAGACACCAAACCGAAAACTTCTTCCATTTAGATAAGTAGGATTTCCTAGTAGTGGGTTTCCAGGCCTCCTGCAGGACCCTAAGGATGTCCTCAGGAAAAAAAGTGTCTATGTGGAATCAAAACCCTATCATCCACAGTGTCAGTTGAAGAGTGGACAGGTTGGGATGGATGAGACATCCCTTGTCTTGTGTGAGTAGGTCCACCTTGTGAGGTAATTTGTGGGGATTGCTCTTGGTTAAATGCATAAGACGAGGGAACCAATGCTTTCTCAGCCAAAGGAGAGTCACCAACAGGATTTTGGGAGCATCCTGTTGTATTTTGAACAGGACATTTGGAATGAGGGGAAGGAGAGGGAAAGTATAAAGAAACATCCCCTTCCAAGAAAAAGAGAGGGTGTCCACCTTCCAAACTAGTGGACCTGAGACTCTGGAACAAAATTCAGCTGTCTGTTCAGAAGGGAGGCTAAAAGATCCATTTGAGGAGTACGTCACTGGTGGACAATGTCCAGAAACACATCCCTGTGAAGAATCCATTCATGGGAATGATTTATGGACCTGCTCAGAGAGTCTGCCACAATGTTTTGACCTGAAGGAATGTAAACTGCCTGAAGAGTCACTTGATACTGACAGCTAGTTCCCACACTAGGAGTGCCAAGTGACAAAGAAGATAAGACCTTGTCCCCCATGTTTGTTGACATATCACATCGCTCTGGTATTTTCTGTAAACATCTTAAGAAGCCCTGGGGAGAAGAGAAAATGAAACACCTGAAGAGCCAGCAGAAGAGTTCTCATCTCCTTGATGATGATGTGGTCTTCTTTCTGTTGATGAGGCAACCAGACAACCTGCACCTTTAAGGAGTTGAAAGCTGCTCCCCATCCCACGTATGAAGTGTCTGAGAGGGAGGAGGTGGATGAAAAGGGAGCCCTGGATTGAGAGTCACCTGCTGAATCCATCACTGAAGTTCCTGCTTGAGACATGGAAGAACAGGAACTAAAAACTTGAGGGGATGAGAATGCTGAAACCAAACTGACTTTAGAAACTAATGAAGTTTTCTCATGTGGAGTTTGGCAAAAGGGAGCATTGGAATGGTGGAAGCCATGAATCCCAGAGCTCTCACAAATTTCCTTGCTGTTACTGAGGTCAGAGAAAGAAGGGATTGAAAAAAGGAAATGAGAGTTAGGGCCTTGGAAGGAGGCAGGGATGCCAGCACAGGAACAATTTGGATTATGCACCCCAGAAAGACATGATCTTGAGAAGGAGTCAGAAAGGAGTTTTTTAAATTTATAGTGAACCCCAAGATCTGCAGAAGGGAGATGGCAAAATGAAGATTTTGCAACAAAGTCTCTGTTAAGGATACCTGAAACAGGAGGTCATCCAAGTAGGGAAAGGCATTTGGTGAATACCGTTGAGGCAGTAGAAAGGCCAAAGGACAAAGCAAAGAATGGAAAATACCAGGAAAATGTAAAAACTTCCTGAAAAGGAGATAATCGGGATATGAAGATTAGCATCCTTGAGGTCCAGAGACACCAGATAAGCCTGAGGAAGCAGAAGAGGGAACAAAGTCTGAAGGGACACCATTCAAAAATAGGGGACCTTCAGAAAAGTGTTTAGATGAGAGAGGTCCAGAATACATCCCCAAGTGTCCCCTTTCCTGGGCACCAAAAATATTCTGGAGTAAAACACCTTCCCCCGTTAGGAAACTGGAACTTCCTGAATAATTCCCTGAGTCAAGAGATCCTGATAAACCCCTGGAAAGAAAGGCAACTGTTCCTGAGGGGGTTGAGGAATGCCCATAAAAGGGGGAAGAGATTTCCAGACCATGAAATTCCCTAGGCAGACAGTGGACAGAACCCAGGAATCCTGAGTAATCTTTAACCAAACAGGAAAAGATGAAGAGAAAGAGGAATGTGGCTGAGAAGAAGAACAGGATAGTCAGACGGCACCTGGTTTGTCAGGAAAATGATACTTTTGTGGTACATAATTTGGGTAGCTTTAGCAGGAGGAGCCCGCTTCCCAACCTTCTTACCCTTGGGGGAGGGCAAGACTGCCTACAAACAAATGCTGGCTTATTGGGATAATTTCTCTGAAATTTAGGCACAGGAGAAGCAAAAACATGTTTATGCTCCTGCAAGGCCTTGCTCTTATCCTGAAGATACAAACAAATCTGCAGCAGCTTCACCAAACAAGTGTTTGTTGTGCATTGAAGCATCCATCAACTTAGCCTTAATATCATTAGGCAAAGGCTGAAGCTGAAGTCAGGAATATCTTCTCATGACAGAACCAAAGCCCTAGAAGAAGCATCTGCTGCATCATAACTACACTTAATGGAATGGTGAGACACCCGGGACGAAGTCCCTAACAGAGAAAGAGCAGAAGTCTTCCCTTCAGAGTCTGGGAGATCAGAAATTACCTGGCAGGCATGGGAAAAAGAGTCAGAATGTATCTGGACATATGGGCCTGATAAATGTACACTCTAAAAGCCAGGGTAGCTGAGGTATAAAACTTTTTACCTAGCCTTTCCATAGTTCTTCTGTCTTCATCAGATGGAATTAACTTAGTAGATGGCAGCAACTGAGATGGCTTGTCAGATACCACAGACACCACAGAAGGGTCAGCAGAAGTACACTTATATAGAAATTTATAGTCCTCAGGCACCCTATAAAACCAATCGGGTTTCTTGGGGGCAGGAGGTTGGGAATCAGGAGCCTTAGATGCAGTAGAAAAAGCATCCAAGAAAGCTGCCAAAACGGGATAAACAGCAGAAGGTCTAGGAGTGTCCATATGCAGGAGCACGTAATACCTCTTTTGTACCTGGGCACAATCCCATTTAAAAACTCCATCATCCTGGAGATTGTGTCCCCAAAAGAAATTTCCTCAAAAGGAGTGTCAGAACTGGTAGATTCTTCTTCCTCGGAAGCATAGTCTAAAGGAGAGAGAATCCGAAATGAATAAGCAAAGGATTCCTCATCTGAATCTGCCTCCTCCTCCTCAGAGAAATCCTGTTCCCTGGGTCTTTTAAGGGGAGTAGAGGACCAAGGGGGAGCTGGAAAAGAGACCCCATGAGGAAGTTTCAAGGCCATCAAAGCATTAAACAATCCCGGAGTGAAATTCTGCCATTCACTCTGTGGGTCCTTAGGAGCTGGAGAAATAAACTTAATCTTTTGCTTTTTCTTCAAGGGTATGTCTGTCTTATAAAACTTAGAAGCCTCTGACCTTGAATGGCATTCAATAATAGTAGTCAGAACTTCCTCCCTGACCAAAATCTGAGAAACACCCCTAGGCCCCTCAAAAACAATCAGCTGCGGTTCCCCCTGAACACCCAAAGCGGACATCTGTAAGGCTTCTAAGGATGCGAGTAATGTTGTATCCACACCAGCCTCTGAAACCATTACAGTAGAAGAATCCACCGGCAGAGCCGGGCAATCCTGCGAGCTTTCACTAGCCTCAGAAGAGACATCCGGCAGAGGCTGCACAGCAGAAGAATCAGATGTAGACAAAAAACCCAATGGGGCACTTATTTGAAACAGCTTGGTGAACCAGCAACGGAATGGGCATTCAGACAAATAATCAAGAAATGGCATCTGGACATCACCTTTATACCCTATGCTATGCGAGGAGCATATGTGAGATGTACGGCATACACTAAAGCAACCTAAAGGCTTTGGTATACTGGCCTGATGTTGGGCCACTCTTGGCAGGGGATCCCTAATGTAATGAATACTGCGACAGTAAAATGGAAGGACATCTAAAGCTCAACCTTATTAATGAGCTGAACCCTCTGGCAAGGGTGCAGGCCTTGAATCTTTCCACCTTCATTTTAGTGGGTGGATTTGGCATAATGGTTAAGGTCTTCTCCTCACAGATACAAGGTACAGGGTTTCAGTCTGACCTCAGGCTATTGGTTAGGCTTGAAATGGCCCTTCAGGTCAATTAGTCTAGGATTCACTCATGAACCTCTAAATATGGATTAGTGGATGTATAGCTTCCCAGAGTTTAGAGGCATGTATAAAGAATGCATGTTCAGTGCACTGTAGATTAGAAAGTGGGGTTTGTAGATCAGTAAGTGAGGTTTGTAGATGGGGAGTGGATATGGAAAGGGATCTCTCTGGTAGTTTCTGAGTGAAAAAGGTGAGGCTTTCTTTAATGAGAAGTTTGACCAGTGCAATTCTTAGCAGGAGATTAGTCCTTTGGCTTCTGTTAGAGTATAGTGATGATATTTTCATTTTCGTGACATGTACGAACCTGCAAATGTTATTCGTGACATGTACGAACCTGCAAATGTTATTTGAAGTGACTGTAGGGTGGCTACACACACACACACACACACACACACACACACACACACACACACACACACACACACACACACATTTTATGCATGTATATATATAATTTTTTGATAAGACCAGTTGGCATAATGGTTAAGGTCTTTGCCTCCCATGCACAAGGTTCGATCCTGACCTCTGGCCAATGCCTGTTTGGAGTTGGCATGTTCTCCCTGTGTCTCTGTGGGGTTCTTCCTCCAAAAATCATGCTGAGTGTTTCCATCTCAAACTCACCAATGAATGGAGATGTAGGCTGCAGCACAGACTCTACGCAATGCCCTATTGGGGAAGAGTTGTATAGCCCAACTACTTTGGGCATCTACTGTGTGCCGTGGCAGGGCTAGCCTCATCAGTTTAAAATAAGGCTCTAGGTGATTTGGCTATATTGATAATGTCGCCAAATGGGCATGGGTATTTGGTGGTGATAAGAGGGTTGAGAGCCCGGCCTACTCTGACCTACGCCAGGGACCCATACTAATAGTGGGAGGGGTGTGTGTGCCCTCCATAAAGCCCAGCAGCCCTGGGTCAATAAGCTACTGGCCAGCTGGTGTCCAGTTGCCCAGCCTGGGTTACCTGGGATAACTTTGTTGAGCGAAAGCTGGACGTAAAACCAATCAGTCTGCCAAACATGAGTTAAGAATTGCTACACTCAGTGTAAGTTCCCTGATAGGATGCAGCTTGGAAGTGGATGACATGATGATACAGCGGAGGCTGGGCACCCTATGTATCCAAGAGACAAGATGGATGGGCACTGCAGCAAAGACACTTGGCTTGGGATCCACAGTCCACTACTCAGGAGGAGGACAGGCTAGAAATGGTGTGGGAATTGTGGTGAGAGAGAGGCTTCAGTAGGCAGTGAGGGATATCATCAGAATTAGTGACAAACTCATGGCAATCAGACTAGGGCAGCACTCATAATCTCAGCCTATACCACAGCATGGTTGTGATTGTGAAAAAAAGACTGCATTCATACAGCAGTTGCAGGACCTACTAGATTAAGCAGGACAACATGAATTGGTGTTGATAATGGGTGACTTGAATGCACTTATCAGAGCAGACAGAATAGGATATGAGGATTTCCTGGGTTTACATGAGTGGGGCAACAGGAATAAAGGACAGGTCAGTCTAGAATTCTGTCTGGCAAATGACTTGATAGTAGCCAACACATGGTTAGACAGAGAGACAGTCACAATATCACATATAAGAGTGGCCAACATGCAACTCAGGTAGACTTCCTCCTACTAAGAAAGGCCCATGGGCATAGAATCAGTGACTGCAAAGTCAACCCCAGTGAAACAGTCAGCCCACAGCAAAAAACACTGGTTGCCACAATCAGCTGCAAACAATGGTTAGAGAAGGCTCTAAGGTCAACAGAGACCAAGCAGAAGACCTGGAAGTTGACTGGAGAGAAAGTAAACCAGTTCAAGGAATTACTTAGGGCTATAGTACCCCAAGAAGAGGAGGAAATAGGTGGAGGAGAATGGCAACCCCTCAAAACAGCATGTGTGAAGACTACAAAACAGTTATGACCGAGCCAGGATGGAAATAAGGTGCATAAAGAAAGCTGGTGATGGAATGCAGAACACCAGGAAGTCATCAAAAGAAAGAAGGAGTGCAGAAAAAAGTGGGAGATAGAAAAGACAAACCAGGCTAGGAAGGAATGCTGGTTGGCTAACAAAGAAAGGAGTTGCAATAGAAAAAAACAGGGCATCAAAGACACTATCAGCTTCTGGAAAGTGACTCAGTTGGTGCCTCAAAGAAACTATATCAGATTGCAAGACAAAGACAAAAAAATAAAGAAGATGGCCAGGCACCCTTCATAATGGATGCTAGCAACAACCTTTACACCAGTCCACAGGACATCAAAAGCAGATGGAAGGAATACTTCCAGCAGCTTCTGAATGAAGAAAACCCCACAGAAGCCGGGCTACCCCAGACATAGCCAGCAATGACAGAAGAAGAAAAGCCCACCCTAGAAGAAGTAAGAACAGCACTAAGGAAAATGAAATAAGAGAAAGCAGCAGGCTCAGATGAGATCACAGTTGATATGATAAAAATGCTGGGTGAGACAGGAGAGGAATGGCTCCTGAGGGTACTCATAGCAGTGTGGAGAGAAAGGTGTATCCCAGATGACTGGAGACTAAGCATACTTGTGCCAGTTTACAAAAACAAAGGGGGTATCCACAACTGTGGTCAGTACAGTGGTATCAAACTCGTGTCGCACTGTATGAAAGTTATGGAGAGGGTGGCTGATAAACGGATAACCAGAATAGCAGAAAGTAAGATGGGAGATGAGCAGTGCGGATTCAGAGCAGGGTGCAGCACTACTGACCTGATGTTTGCAGTGAGACAGATACTTGAGTAGAAGCTAGAGAAGAGGAAAGAGTCCAACTGGACATTCCTAGACTTGGAGAAAGCATATGAGAAGGTCCCAAGAAAGTTGATATGGACAGTACTGCAGTGGTTCGAAGTCCCAGAAACATTGGTAGAATTAGTGCAGGGTATATACAAAGACCCAATGAGTCAGTCTCACAGAGGGGCTCCCAGTGGGATTGGCTGTGCACCAGGGCTCAGCTCTGAGCCCACTGCTGTTCATACTTGTGATGGACTACATTAGCAAACATGTCGTGGGGGACAGATCAACAATGCTGCTGTATGCAGATGATGTGTCATTACAAGCAGACTCTGAGCAAGAACTTCAACAAAAGATAAGGGAATGGAATTCAAAAGTGAAGGCATATGGGATGAAATTAAGTACAGATAAGACATTGGCAATGGCAGCAAATTGGGGAAGTCAGAAAAAGCTGAGAATTGAGAAAGAAGGGAAGACAGTGAAACAGGTTAAGAGTTTCAACTATCTGGGAGGGGTGGCTGAGGAGAAGGTAAGTCTGAATGAAGAGATCAAAGCTAGAATCAGAGGGTCTGCAGCCAACTAGCATAAACTGTTAGGTGTAGTGTATGACAGAAGAATGCCAAAGAAGCTGAAAAGTAAGGTGTACAAAACAGAGGTATGGCCACTGGCCAGTACTACTGTATGGTACAGAAACCTTGGCAGTACAGGCAGAGCAGATTCGAAAGCTTCAGGTGATGGAAATGAAGTGCCTGAGAAGAGTAGTAGGATGCACACTGTGAGACAGAAGAAGAAATGAGAACATAACATCAGTAGCCAATGTAGCTCCAACTGCAGAAAAGATCAAAGCAAACAGATTACGGTGATTTGGCATGTGCAGAAAAGCATAAGACAATCTGGTGAACAAGATTTGAGATAGACAGGAAGAAAGTAAGAGGAAACAAGGGCATTCAGCAAAGAGGTGGATGGATTGTGTGAGAGAAGATCTGCAACAGTTAGACATGTGTGTCAAAGAAGGCAGGAGTGTGGCACTGAACTGAAAGAGATGGTGACAGTCAACACGACACCCTGACCCCATGTAGAAAATGGGAGGAAGGGGGTTGATAAAGATGATGACAGGTAATGAGATGTAGTCCTTATTATAGATAGGGAAGTAGGACACCTTTACCTGACTTACTAAACTACAGTGCACTCAACAGTCATAATACATGTGGGATTAAATGATTCGCGGCACACCTCCCTGAAATATAGGACGACAGACATGATGGAGCTCTCAGAATGTGTGAATGAGGGCATGTGTAAACCTAGCCTTGAGTAGTATTTTACCATCACCCAGAAAGATGGCACAATACAATTAAAAGATTAATGACTTTCAAGGATTGGCTTAGCTTCTGGTGTCATTCAAGGGGGTTCAAATAAATAAATAAATAAATAAATATGTGTATATGTGTGTGTGTGTGTGTGTGTGTGTGTGTGTGTGTGTGTGTGTGTGTGTGGGAGGAGATGGTTGACAGTCTTCCTAACTGCTTTGCCAGGGATGGCCTGCTTCTTTCTCCACAAGGCTTTTGTATATTGGCTGAAGTCTTGTCCCCATCTTCAAAAGCTTCTGACTAAACAAAACCTGAATAATACAAAGGTATTGCTGCTCAGTGTTAGAAGCCTTAGCAAAAAACTTTATTCCATAGAGAACAAATACATGCATCATCACACAGACTTGATTCCAAACCACTGAGAGCACCCCATCAGTGCATGGTTTCAAAGCCTACGACAAAATTAGGCCCACCACACTAGACGTAGGCACTAAAGGTGGCAGTCTCTCTATATTCCTAAAATAAAATATCACCTCCCAGCTTGTTTGACAGAGTGATGACCTGGAACTCTTCCACGTCCACAAAACCCTTTTCATATCATAAGTAACTAGAGGACACCCCACCCCATGTCCCTCTTGGTTCATAGCTCCTACCTGATCAGTATTGAATCCCTATGCATTAGGGGAAACACCTTCTCCTAGCGGACTTTAATTACCCCTCCATCAACTGGGAGACTTATACATCCCCTAACATGTATGCCCAGAGATTTCTGGACCATAAATACAAATTCTCTGGACCAGTATGTCCACTCCCCAAATAAGGGAGCAAAATCATAGAGTTAGTCTTTACCAGTATGGGACAGCTCTGTTCCCTACCAGTTGTAACTTCCTCCCATAAATCATCTGCATTCACCATAACACTGAAGCCAGGAGCTTCCTCAAATATCTTAGTATTCAGAGATTATGCAAAGGCTAATCTACGAAATATGAGTGATGGATGTCCTGGATAAATTCAGTATCTCCCTCCAAACTGGTGATCCCACTAATAATGCAGAATCCTTGAGTGCCAAATTCTATGCACATGTGAATAACTACATAGCTGCACCTGTCCCCTCCAAAGCAAACACTATGCCAAATTTTAAAAATAAATTCCTGTTGTGGAACCTAATATAAACAGGCTCTACAATAAAATAATAAAAACCTTATTACACACAGTAATAAATGCAACTATCAAGATGTCAAAATGTTTTTGCTAAACTTAACAAGGAACTCTGGATCCTGCTGAATACAACAAAAGCTAGATATGAGGCAAAAATAGCCACCCCAAGCAAAAGACAACTATAAAGCATTCTTTAACTTTGTTAGTAACCTCAGAAACAATGCCTAGCAATGCACAGAGTCCGTAATAAATTATACCATGTACTCAGACCCTGAGGACACAGCCAGTCTACTAGTAGATAAATTTATCTCTAACTTCACCACCTCTCTCCCCTATATTCTCAGATAACATACCCACATCTACACCCCCCAAATCTTCTAAGAACAAGTCTTCAAAGCTGTTTTCAAGGCCAAGAACACTGGTTCTATGGGTTGAATAATATAACAGGCTGTCTACTGATCAACCTGAAAAGAAACCTGTGAAATCCCCCCCAAGTCTATTCAATATCAGTTTCCAAATAGTCCTCCCCTGTGTAAATGTGGGGGGCTTCAATGGACCTTGGTAATTACAGACCCACAAGTCTGCCCAGCCTCATCTGCAAGGCGATGGAGAGGATCATTATAGAATTAATAACCAAGTACAGTAACCTACAAACACTTGACCCAAGCCAGTTCAATTTTGTCAAGGGCAGATCCTGCCTGCTTAACCTGGTCAACTTCTTTAAGAAAGTTACTGAAGGAATGGAAGAGGGGAAATCAGTACACACCACATAACTATACCTCGCAAAGGCATTTGACACCATTTCATACTCACTTTTTGTTGATCAACTCACTGCTAAATATTAATCCTTGTGTAACTCATTGGATTGCAAATTGACCCTCAAATTGAATGCAGGATATTAGGTTAGGCAGCTCTAGCGCCTCTATAAGACCAGTCACTAGTGGTGTACCTCAAGGTTCAATCCTTGGGCTACTCCTCTTTGGCATTTATTTCTCAGAGGTCAAACTTAATGTAAAGGGTTTGTGACTGACCAAGTCTGCAGATGACTGCAAACTTGGTGGCAAGAGGGCCTTTTGCAAACATGTAGCAGGTGTTATTAGCATGGACAACTAAATGACAACAAATGTATAATAACCTCCTTTGGCAAGGTGGCAAGGACAATGTCTCCATGCTATCATATTGACAACACACCACTGAAAATTGATTCTGTAGTTAGGGACCTGGGAACCTTTGTAGACAGCAAACTGTCTTTCAATCACATGTATCCATTATTATAAGAAAGTCCTTATTAGTAAGTTGGTTATTGCGTCTAGGTCTAGGGATGTGATCATTTCACTACATTCAGCACTTGGTAGGCTGATAGAGTAGAATGTCCCTTTTGGTATGTAGCTGTCCAAATAGTAACACAACTTAAATGACCACAGTGCTTTCTCACCAAGAAAATCAAGGGCCTAAATCATAAAATCTATACTTGACATCTCAAAGCACTGTCCCTCTTCTCAGTATCATACAGGGTACTGCCAGGCAATCAGTGCCTCGCATGCAGAGCCTCAGTAGACCCTAACTTATCTGGTCTACTGCACATCCACAATTCTAATGGTGGAATAAACACCCATTCAAGAGATGCTAAACTATTCTGCAATATAAATAGAACACGTTGGAGGAAAAGATATGCATCATAGAAAATACAACTTATTTGGAATCATCTTCCTTTCCACATAAAGCAAAGTACTTTCCTGAATCTATTGAAATGTAATCTATATGAATAAATGTGAAACCACAAATTCACCCCTGGTTTGGCACCCTTGTCCCTTATGAATGGGAGTAAAATGTAAATGTTCTGCCTGGTTTGAGGTTAATCTTACTTAATTTTTAAGGGCTAAAATCTACATGGGAATGTGGGGATAAGATTCCAAAGAGCCTCATGGATCAATAGCCTACTGAATATCATTGAACCTACCTATGGTTAATCTGGCTGTGGGACAAAGAAAATGGAAAATGTTCTTGGCCCAGAAGATGAGCTTATTAATCTTTGACTTTGCAACCAGACTATGGAATTTGAAGTTGAGTGAGGTAGGTAACCATATTCTAAACTGTCTGTAGTAGTTTTCAAGATTTCTTTTTTGTTATGGATAATGGACCAGCCAGAGTAGTATTTTGAGAGCATTTCTGGTGCAACAAATAACACAGATTTACTTTTTTATGTTTAAGAGTTAGTGTTTATCTGGCCAGTTACTGAAAATGGAAAAAATCCTGCTCCATCATGCCTTTTATATTAGAGGGAAAGGACTTGACCTGTAAAAAAAAGTATGTTGTCCTCTTACAGAATTATTGTAAGGGGTATGTATATCATTTGGGTGAGAGGGGGACAAAACAAAGCCTTGTGGAAGCCCTTTGTTAATGGGGGTAGTAGATGATGAAGTGAATTCAATTTGGACTTTGAAGTACTTGCATGAAAAGAAGTTGTTGAACCACCTGATAGCTTGGGGGCTGATGCCTGCTATAATTAGTGCATAAAGTACGAGAGTGATTAATGAGTGCTTCTGACAGGTCAACAAAGATGGTACCAGTTAAGAGGTCTTTGTCCGTGTTTAGCAGCATGTCATCTGTAAGTGCATAAAGGGCAATCATGTGTTTCAATCTGTCTAGAAGCCATGCTGTTGGTGAGAGTATTCTATAGCATTGTAGGTGATTAGATAGCTGGTTTAATATTAATTTTCCAATTATCTTCCTAAGTGTAGGGAATACTGAAATGGGCATAACATAATTAACTGTGTTAGGGTTGTAAGTCTTCGGAATTGGCACGACTGTCTATTTTCTACTGTAAGGGCATAACATTTTCATAATACAGTAGTTGTACATGTGTTTTAGAGGAAGAAAGAGGTGCTTGTTTACACATTAAGTTGAACCAGGGTAGAGGCTATGAATGGAATTTTTATTCAATAAGCTTACCAATGTCTTTTGTAGATATTACTTTAAAGTAGAAGGGAAGTGAGTTAGTGCTGAGGATGCTGGAAGTATTAGAAATGGTTTGATTGTTGAAATTGTTTGGACGAATAATGTTGAATTCCTTAGCATAAACACTGGTGGGAATATAGCCTGTAAGTCTTCTGACAGAGAAATCTTAAAGAGGATATATTGGGGGAGCACAGTACATTACTGATCAGGCTCCAGATTTTTTTTTTTTTTTTTTTTTTTTTAGTTTTATTGCGTTGGTTGAGAGCTGGGTTGTGGCTAGGGAGTTTGTTTCATGCCATATAGTAAATTTGTTGGCTAGGTTTCTTTTGTTCAGTTCTTTTTCCAATCATTCCAAGCACAATCCCTATTTTTGTAGAGGGCTCTAAGCTCCTTTTTAGGCCATTTGTTGTTGACTCGTCTAAGTACCTTGGGAATAATGCCTGACAGGGTGTGTGTTAATGTGTAATTAACGCCCACTCAGAGGTTTTATGCAGTGGAGGGCCAATACACCCATTAAAACACACCATGGAGAGCATTATTATGCTTACAGAATTGGTTCTTTGTAAAATTACTGTTTTACTTACTTTTTTAGTATTATATTTTATATATACACACACACACACACACACACACACACATATATATATATATATATATATATATATATATGTGAGTGTGTATATACATAGGTATTTTTTTATGTAAAATAGTTCCTCCGCCTAATGTTTTAAAGTTGTAGTACATGTTAATGGTGTTGGAGGACGCAATTTACATCCCAAATATAACACTTTAAACAATGTCCAGGTATTTATTTTATTTCTTGCCTTACTCCTAAAATGTTTGGTATGTTGTCAGTTATTAGAGACTGATGTCACTAAATAATGCCATAGATTTGAGTTTCAGACTTTCATTTTGTTTAGAAAATTCATTCTAACATAAATATTGTTATTTAAACAACTTTTATAAGAACAGTAATTAAAATCCATTCCAAATTTTGAACCTTTATTCCATCTTTATTTTATTTATCCAGATTTCTTTAGCTGAAAGATCGAGAGGTATGCAGACCTCTTTACTACTGCTGTCAGTGTCAACCTCTCTGATGTACGAGCACGCATACACACGCGCGCGCACACACACACACACACACACACACACACACACACACACACACACACACACACACACACACACACACACCTCTGCTTCAAAAATGCAAGCTTACACAAATCTTAATGAACAAGTAATGTTATGATTTTATAACAAGATCATTTAAATTATATTCCTATTTTGAACCTTTGTCCCCAGTTTATTTTAAGCTTATCCAGATATGTTGAGCCAATACCTATTATCAGAAGAAATCTGGACAAAGACATACATAATGGGAGGATAAAGGCCCAAAAACAGGGACAATTAATATTGCTCTTATAAACTTAAGAGAGTTCAAAGAATAACAGGTGTCGCATTAGGCATGAATTTTCTGAAGAGTACAAAGTCTACAACTTAAATGTCTGCCTTTATTCTCTGACTTCAATTCTCACTGATTTGGCAGAAAACAAAATCTTTTATGAGGAACACTCCAAAAACATGAGGCAAAAATCTGAAAATTCTGCAAAAATTTGGCAGTTGAGAGGTATGTCAAGAGGTTTGCATTACTCCTAACTGCTGCTGCTGCCAGGAATCACTCGATCGCTTTCACTGTTCACTCTCTGTCTCTCACACACACAGTCTCTTCTGCTTTCATGCACACATTCAATCACACATGCAGACAGAAACATAAATACACTCATGCACATACATACACGCACACTTTTTTTGGTGTCATTTATTTATGTATTTTACACTTGCTAAACAGCAAAAGCGCTGCTTAGCGAGTGTAAAATAACAGTTCAGTCAATCTCATTTTCACTCACATGCATGCATACATTTACACAAACACACAAGCACAGACTTACATTTTTCTTTTAATTTTCTTTCTTCCTTTTTTTTTTTTTGTAATACAAATAATGGCAGCTATTAGATTTTTCCAGTCCGAGCTTCACGGCAGCTTGATATGCTGCTGTGAAGCGGTGGACTCGTTTTTCAGCAGGCATTACTTGTACATTAATATCCTGCTGGAGAACTTTTGTTCTCCAATCAGGGTGCTGATGTACAGTTTGCCTTTTCTCTAATGTAACCTAAAGCAAAGAGAGGATGTTGTTCAGGGATGTTGCTGCTTTAGAGGGGTTGTCATTAGCCAATACTTCATCCCAATGAAGGTGTGCAAGTTCTTCTGTTAGATTGTTGGATCCTTTGTTGCACCTTACGGCAAAAAGTTACTAGGGGGGGTATATGGAAAACCCTTGGGGACTAAAGAAAATGGGTACTTCCTTATAGTGGCCCGATACTGAAGTAGAATGAACATCAAAAGTCTAATGCATGAAACAGTTGATTCAGTTGAAACCCCATGTGCAGAATCCAAACTATGCTAAACAGGCATAAATATACAAACTTTTTATTTTAATACATAGATTTACATAAAACTGAGTGATGCAAAATTAATTTGTCCAGTTGCTTTCACCTATAAGTTTATATGTATTCTAAGGTCCATATCTGTTCACACATTTTTCTGAATGGGTGTGTTTAAAGTCCGACGAAGGTCATTGATGCATGGGGGTTTGCTACTGTACATCCCAGAGGTTACTTTGTTCCTACTACATCTCTCAAGTGTACTTCATTATGAGGAACACTTCCTCACTTTCAGTTTTAAAAAGACCACGTTCCTCTGTCTGTCATACAGTCATTGTAAAAAAATGTTTAACCAACATTAATTCACAGCAATTAATACTTAGTCATACCACTTCACCAAGAACCTAACACGTTTAACCATGCAGTGAACCTTCCTAACTGAAGGCATCAGCAAGCTGTTAGTAAGTCTTCCACACTTTGACCATTTGTTCCACATTATGAAATAGTGTCCACATTTAGGCGATCTGAGGACAATAGCTACATGCTCCACAATCACCACTTTAACCACTTTAAGACGTAACACAAAAACACAATGCAGGAAATTCTGATTTTGAGTGGGCAAAAGCATAGTTATTGGTACGCATTAGTCTTTTGACGTTCGTTCTACTTCTGTTTTAAGGCTGCTATCACGGGGGCTGCTATAATAAGGAAGTACTAGAAAATGTGATGAGACATTGATAACTGATTAACAGAGACAAAATACTAATTATAACACAAGGATAATTTGAATTACTAGAATGATCACAGACAGACTTCCTATTGTTACATTTGGTCTGGTAAAATCTTTTTCTAGGTGGGTCAGGTTGTGGTTACATAAAAAGTCCTCAATATCATAAATGTCTGAGTTCTTGGGGTTAAGGAGATTAATGCTGAAATCTCCTAGGATGACTTGTTTTGTAGGGGGCTGTTGTCTTCGGGTTGTTTACAAGTAGTGATATAGAAGTAATGATTTAAAATCTCCTCTATAATTAAAAGCACTCTGTAGTAATAAGTAATAATATGTCCATCCAGATATTGTGCAGAATGCAATAAAGACAACATTTACATTAAAAGGACATTCATAGTTATCAGGGTATCTGCATAACTAAGGTAACTATTATCTGCATAACTATATATCCTAACATAACTAAAATGCTAGCAACACTTTTTGGAATATGAATGGTAAATTTCAAAGGCTAGACTTTCTATATAACATAAATTACCTATTCTGATGTCTTAATATAGTAAGGCTTAATATAGTAAGTAGTCCATCAGAATTTATGTCTAAAGGAACTGTATAAACTACCCGAGCTTCCATCATGTAAAGGATTAAAAGTAAGGAATCCTGCTTGAAAACAGTAGTACATTTTCTAGATATGTGATGAAATAAAATACATTTCTTACTAAAGTCAAATACATATGCAGAATTGATCAGTATGTTGCAAATATGTACAAAATCAGTAATTATGATGTGTGGCCACCTTTAAATATATAAATATTCAAAAGTAGCAGTCTTAACTGTACCTTAATTAACTACCACCTCACTTCTACGTTTTTTGTGTGGTAATCTGGACAAAGCTTTTGACACAGTCCAAAACTCAGGCAAAGCAGAAAAGCTAAAAAAAAATAAGAATAACCTGTTATGTCACCCGTTGGACTGCCAACTGGCATACAGATGCAGAAAATCAAAACAAAGGAATGTACCTCCTCAAAGAGGCCAGTCACCAGTGGAGTCCCCCAGGGATCTACTTTTCTGAAGCAAAATCCAATACCAAAGGGCTCTGGCTGACTAAGTTTTCTGATGACTGCAAGCTAGGAGCAGTCATTGAATCTCCAAATGATTTGGCCACCCTACAGGAAGAATGTCCCAAACAAATAACTGGGGTTAAAATCTTGGACTGAAACTAACTGCCAAAAATGCATTATTATGCCCTTTGGGAAATCAACTACTCCAGTGAACTAGCAAATTGACAATATGCCCCTAAGAGCTGACCTAGTTGTTTGGGATTTGGAAATGTATGTTGACAGTAACCTAATTTCCATCCAACATGTTTCAACTGTTGTACGTAAGTCCTTCTATATTACACAGCTTATAAACAAAGGGATGTCATCGTTCCCCTTTACTCAACTCTCATTAGGCTGAGTCATTCAGTATAATGCCCCTTTGGAATGTATCTGTCCAGACACCTGTAACAAGTGGAACACCCACAGAGATACCTTACTAAAAGGATACAAGGTCTACATAATATGTCTTACATGGACTGATTGAAAGGCCTGTCATTACACTCGATATCCTACACACTGCTAAGAGGTGACCTGTATTGGCATACAAGTCATCCTCAGACACACTACTGATGGATTTACTGCATATCATCAAGTCAAATGGCATCAGAAATACCTGGCTTAGGGATCTAAACCTCTTCTGCAACATCAACAGAACAGTTTGGAGGGACAGATTTATCTTGCAGAGGATATGTCTGCTTTGGAACAGGCTCCCTATTCATGTAAAACAAAGCTCATCCCTATCCATATTTAAGTGCAACTTGAATCTATGGATGGGAAACAGAAACATACTCAAAGACTGCCTGCCTCTTGTACTACTAATGAACAAAGACAGCTCCTAAACGTTTTACCCCTTGTGTGGGTTCTACTCAAATTATCTATGGTGTGATCCCAGCTACTCTCATTAGGGGTAATATATACTTATTCACTGTGGAACCTATCTAGCATCAAATGGGACAGGATATATACTTATCGACTGTGGAATATATCTAACATCAAAAGGGACAGGTTAGTGCAAGCACAAAAAGAGAAATTGGCTAGGTTTAAAATGGCCACCTTTGCACTTACCTATGAACTTATAATCTACAGGAATTAATTCAACACATTTCTACAAAAGATATTATTGGGCCGGCTTCACTCTCTCTGAAAGTATTTCCTGGAAAACAGGGAATTTCTAGTAGAAAGGTTGAAAAACAATTTTTGTGACTTTCAATAAGCTTTCCCCTTTTTTGTAAAGACTTTAAAAGGTCAGTAGTTAAATATCAAACAAAATGTTATAGGATCATAGGAAGTTACTATGCTAAAGGGCCTAGGGTCTTTACAAGCCTAGCCAAGTTCTACCCATATTTCCATGATCAGCACCTATTGCCCCTGTCCAAGAGGGACACAGGTGGAACCCCAGGGGTGAATTTACCATTGCCCATCCAATTGTCCAGACTGTGTTTGAAGAGGGCCAATAAGGTGCTCTGTTTGACATGAAGTCGGAGTCTGTTCCAAAGGTGTGGTAACCTCTGGGATACAAATCCGTCCCTCCAGCAGGTTCTATTAATGTCACATACCAGGTTAAGATCTTTAGAGGGAGTAACCGGTGTACCATTTGACTAACCAATATGCAACATTTCCAATAAAGCAGGTCAGAAATTGCCTTGTATGCAAGGCAGAGATCGCCTCTGAGTAGTTTCTATAAAACAGAATAAAGTGACAATGATTTCAGGTAATCCACATAAGACAGATGCTGAACACCTTGAATTTTCCTTGTGAGGAACCTTTGTGGTCTCTCCAATTGCTGCAGGTGCTTGGAAATGTACATACCAAAAGAGGCGTTGTACTCAATTATTGGCCTGATGAGGGAAGAGTACAGGGAGGTTATAACTTCTTTTTTTTTTCCTGGAGGCAATGCCCTTACTAATGAGACGAGCAATATAGAATGCCCTCCTTACCACTGTGGTGTCATGGTGGTCAAAGGGAAAGTTGCTGTCATCCTTTGTGCCAGGTCTCTCACCATTGAGTGCGTACTTAAGCTCTTGCTATTGATGTGGTAGTTAGCAGGGACATCACTCTTATTAAAAGGGATGATAATACATTTTTTTGCATTGAGTTTAAGGCCATGACTTTGGCACCAATCATTTGTTTGTGTACGACCCTCTTGTAGGATGTTGACATCATTTGGAGTTTCTATGACTGCTCCCAGTTTGCAGTCATCAGCAAACTTTGTCAGCCACAGACCTTTAGTTTTTGCTTGTACTTCAGAGAAATAGTTTCCAAACAGTAGAGGTGCCAGGACTGATCCCTCTGGAACATCACTGGTTACAGGTCTGCTGTTGGAGGTGGATTCCCCTATTTTGACTATAGGGGTTCTATCCATGAGCCAGTTAATGATATAAGGGTTGACACCTAGCTGGGTGAGTTTGTCAATGATGCCTGAGTGGGGGATAGTATAAAATGCCTTGGCTACGTCTAGGTAGGCTGTATGCACAGATTTCCCCTCGTCCATGACCTCGGTGACTGTCTCAAAGAATTCCACTGGGTTTAACAGGCATGATCTCCCTTTGACAGATCCAAACTGAGTAGGGTCAAGTGTTTGGAAATTACCTGTATCTTTGTTGATAAGATCCATGGTGAGTCGCTCCATGGCCTTGCAGATAAGGCTAATCAGGCTAATAGGTTTATAGTTGCTGGGATCATTGGAAGCACCACCTTTGTACAAGCGAATAATAGTGACTGATTTCCATTCAGCCGGGACAAAGCCGGTGCTTGACTATGATTAAAAAGAGTACCCAATGGTGTTGCTAACTCTTGTTGGAGCCCATGTAGGACACAGCCTGGGATGTTATCAGGTCCCACAGATGCTGTATTTTTGGCCTTAGAGAGGACGTTTATGACCTGCTCTTTAGAGAAACAAGGTAGAGGACAGGGGTGTGAAGTTTTCACAGACCCTGTCAGCCAATAGGTTAGCTATGTCCACAGGCTCAGTATATGTGGTATCATTAACTATCAGTTCAGCAAAATCTGGGCCTTTCCTAGTAGGTTATAGGTGTAACTAATGAATGCCTTATGGCTGTCCTTAGTTGAGAAAGCTAATTTGAATTCATAGTTTGCTTTGGAGGACTTCAGAAGAAGTCTTATTCACTTGTTTAAGCTAAGGTGGGAGTGTTTCTAGTTTATGGCTCACTCCCTCTTACTCTTAGACAGCAATTTGTTCCTCTTATTGTAAAGCCTGTTAATGGCAGTTGTCCACCAGTCAGGTTTGCTCTTCCTTGAGGAGCTTGTTTTGGTCCTCGCAGGTACAGTTGAGTCAATGCAGTTATACAGGAGCTTGTATAAAGCTGTGGTGTAGAACTCAGCATAGCTGAGTTCTACACGAAGGGGGAGGTGCAGTGAAGCTATTTATACCATCCTGTAAGAGATTATAACCTGCTTTGGAGAAGTCTTTTAGTTTAGTTGCTACGGGGGAGGGGGTGTCAGGTGTGATAGTTACTTCGAATGAGACTGATTTGTTGTCAGATCTCACCAGGGAAGATCTCACAGTGGGGGTGCTACAGTGGTCACCCATTTTGGCATTTACTTCTCAGAGGTTAAGGTCAATGTCAGTGGTCTCTGGCTGACTAAATGTGCAGATGACTGCAAATTAGGAGCTGTCATTGAATCTCGCACTGACACAAATGTTCTCCAGGAGGGCTGACACAGACAAACAACTTTTGTCAGAGCCATGGAGTAAAACTAAATGCCAAGAAATGCATAATAGTATCCTTTGGGAAGTCATACATCCCTGGTAACTTTCATGTTGAGAACACACCCCTTAGAGTTGAACCAGTAGCCAGGGACTTAGGGGCACACATAGATAGTAATTTAGCCTTTAATCATCACATCTACAGAGGTGAGGAAATCATTCTATATTGCACAACTTATAAACAAAGGCATGGCATCTAAGTCCAAGGAAGTCATTGTTTCACTGTATTCAGCATTCATTAGACTTAGCATTGAGTACAATGCCCCCTTTGGTATGTACCTAACTAGGCATATCCAACAAATGGAACGTCTACAGAGGTTCCTCACTAAAAGAATACAGGGCATACGTAATATGTCCTATGCAGACCGCCTCATGCCCTATCCCTGTATTCTGTCTCCTACTTGAGGGGAGATCTATGCCTGGCATACAGGGCATTGTCAGACCCCACTCTGATGGACCTCCTGCATATCCACAAAACAAACAGCACCAGAATTACCCATTCTAAAGAGTTAAACCTTGCCTGTGATACAAACAGGATCTGCTGGAGAGATAGGTATGTATCCCAGAGACTACCCTATCTACGGAACAGGCTTCCCTATCCATATGAACCAGAGTTCCACCCTAACCCAATTCAAGTGCAACTTGGACAACTGGATAGGAAACCAGAAATTCATCCCTAGTTTGGCACCTAGGTCTCCAATAGACAGAGGTAATCTGTAAATGGTTCATCTCCCAGGCCCATGTTTACACTTATCAAGGGTATTGGAACTTTTCAGAGACTTGGGATATATGGCTAGGCTTAAAAAGGCCCTTGTGGTCATTAGCCTAGTAAACACCTATGAACCTGTGAACATATTCCACAGCCTCTGACCTCTATTAAAAGGAGGAGCTTTAGAGGCAGAAAAGGTTTGTTGGACAGATCAGAATAAGGAATAGCCAAACTTACAGGGTTAGACCAGACTGAAGTGAAAATACGAATTATCTGTTATCTTTACCACACTTATATAATAAATATGCTGGTTTATGAACAGGAGGCTTAGAATCAGGGTCAACAAAATATGATTTTTCATAAGTTATAAATAAAGGAGGCATTTTCCCCATGGGCTCTGGTATCTTCAACATCTGTTAGACTCTACGCAGGGACAAAATACATGTCAATAGCCAATTAGAACTCTGCCACGATGTTCATGGTTCATTAAATTTTTTTGCCCTGTCCCTTTTGCTGAGTACTAAGCCCATTCCTCCTGATCATCAAATGGATTCATTCATTCCTCAGGGTGAGAGGTGAGAACTCTACAGCCCATTCATTCCCTATGGCGATCCCTATGGCAAGAGTCAAATGAAGGAGTGATTGCCAACATGTGTGTGTTGAGAGAAATTAAATTAGCTTTTGAAGCCTACCATCTTCTGGGCATGCTGTAGCATCTAAGAAGATGACATGCAGTAGCCTGTGTGATGCACATTTATGACTCCATGTAATACAAGCAACTGGCCTTACCCAAACTTATAGACACCATGCCCAGCATAACTCCTCGTTTTTGTCAGGGATTCAGTCATGGACTACATCTCTGGACACTACCTCTGTACCTACCAAGTATAGATACATTATTAACTATGTATGCTTCAAATGTCTGATGACTGTGATCAAATAAAGAAATACAGGTCACAGTAGTTTTTTCAGCTTACTTTACACAAATGTGTATTCTTCCCAACAAGCCAAATCAATGATTAGTTGCTTTCTTACACATTCAGTCCTCCAAATAAAACATTTTCTGTGTGCACTGCTGAGCTTTCATTGTGACAACTAGAGAAAGAAATTTTGTCCACAGTAACATATTTTGTCGTGTTTCCATAAGACACATGCAGAACAGAACAGAAAAAAAGAAAAGAAAAAGGTCTACAGTCCAAATTTATAGGAATATCACTGAAGTAGGCATTTTGTGTTGCAACAATCAGCATCTGTGTCTGCCTGCTTCAGTGGCATTTTGCATAATTTACTTTCATTAAAGTTTTAAGTTTTTATTTATCTTTATTTCAGTATAATCAGTAAATTTCCTCCACAAAAGGGTGCTCCAAAACTTTGTCAGCACACTCAATGGAATCAGTGATATCACTGTTGCCTCACGGCATGGAAAAATCTGACTCTTGATTTAATCAGCTCTCAAGTACAACAGCATTAAAAGAAAAAAAAAAAGATTTAACATTAATAAAATCTTCATTTTTTGCTGATGTTAAGCAGAAATGTATTTCCTCACAATTAATGGCATATATTTTAGCAAAAAAGTAAAAAAAAATGTATTTATTTATTGACATTTGATTACTGGGAAAGTTCTACTGGGTAGGTGGAAGCCCAAAATCCTAAAAACTCAAAATCTTGAAAACATACAGGATACCAGCACTTACTATATTCCAGCACAAGTACATACAGAAACATATTGCCCTTCAACTATATGCAGGGGGGCAAGTCCCCCTGCACCCCCTATGTGGGGGGCTATGCCCCCCCACACCCCCTGCTTCTTAAACATAACAACTCCGAGATTGCACTTCAGTACACTAAGTGCAATTTCGGAGTTGATATATTTAAGTAGCAGGGGTATGGGGGGGGCACAGCCCCCCCGCTTATACTTGGAGAAGAGAAATACGGTTTGTGTTTTATTTATTTCTGTATGTACTTGTGCTGGAGTATAGTAAGTGTTGGTATCCTGTGTGTTTTCAGGATTTTGAGTTTTCAAGATTTTGGGCTTTCAGGATTCTGTAGCTCTCCCGGGTAGGTACCCATTTTCAGAGGAGGACTGGGGAGAAAATCTCTAAAGTATTAAAGTATTACAGAAACATTTTAAGAAGAATAATTTTACAGTCTTCATAAATAATACAAAAACTGTAATTATAGCAAATTAGACATAATTGTGAATACACTGGTAAAAAACAGACACAACATATATGGCACTGATTTTTATATTTAGATAAATTTTATCCAGTTTAGAGAAATTAAAGGTAGGTTAGTATAGTACAAACAGGAATTGCAATATGAAGTGGAAGAAAAAAAAGGATTATGGCATATTTAGATACAGAGTCAGGGGAGTGAAACTGAAGTAAGGAAGTGAGTGAAAAAAGGAGGGGTGGAGGTATGAATAGGTACTTGTTCATAATTAGAGACACAGTTTGCCCTGGTGTTGAGCAAGAACAGAGTCAGATTTTGCCTAGAAAATCTTTCAGAATGGTTTTAAAGGACTGGACGGAAGTTATTGACCCGGCAGATAACAGGTAAGGAGTTCTAGGCCTTAGGAACATGGAATGAGTATAGGCTATGCCCAGCAGACATTATAGGCTTGTAGACAGAGAGGAGTTTCTGGTTACTGGATCATAATGACTGATTGGGAACATAATTGTGTAGGATAGTGCTTAGCACTGGACAAGCACATGGATACTGGATAATTTTATGGGTGATATGAAGCTGTGTATATGTTAGTTGATGGTGCAGTTCAAACCAATTAAGACTTTTTAGTGTTATACAGTTCTAGGTTCCGACAGGAGTATTTGCTGCAAATTAAGCACTTTATTACAGCATTGTTCAAGTTTTGCTTTTTGTGATGCTTGGAGGCTGGTAAGGATGGGAGCACCATAAATTATGAAGGGGAGAAAGTGAGTAGTGGCAACATTAGTTTTAGTTGGGTTAGTGAGAAAGTTTTTGGCTCTATTTTTATGCAATTTTTAAATATATATAGAATTTAAGATTATTATTTACTATCATCCCTAATAATTTGCTATGAAGTGACTTCAATTGTTGTATTATTAAAAGATTTTATTTTTTTTCATAAGAGAGGGATTTAGGGGAAAAAGAAATATTTTTTATAAGAATGAGTTGTGAGTTACAAAGCCATGTTTCAGTTGCTATTAAAGCTTCCGGAGTAACTTTTTGGAGGTGTGTCAGGGTGTTTGATGTGCACACGACTGTGGAGTCATCTGCATATTGTATTAGGCAGGCTCATAGTGTGGATGTGTGGAAGGTACTGGTGAGAATGTTAAAGAAGAGGGAACCATAGAAAGGGCTTTGTGGTACACTGGTGGTGACTGGGAGGTATGGAGAGAGGGTGCAGTACCATTTTACAGGTTGATACCTATTGGACAAGTAGTTTTTGAACCTTAGAAGTGTGGGCTGAGATAGACCTAGTGAGGAATTTGAAGTGAAGAAGTTTGCTATGCCAAACTGTGTCAAAGGCAAGTCTAGAAATAGGGAGGATATAGTTTGCTACTATCTCTAGCTTTGACAGTATCTCTGAAGGTTACAAGTGTAATGTTAGTACTATGCAAGGGACAGAAGCCATGCTGTGTGGTGGACAACAGGTCTTCTGGCAGAAGACAGTTTAGCCATTGTTTTTGAATACATTTTTCAAGTATTTTTGAGAGAGGAATAAGATCGCTATAGGTCTAAAGTTAGCAATGTCTGTTACATTTCCTTCTTTGTGTAGAGGGTTAATGTGTGATTTTTTTCCACTGAGAGGGAATATGGGATTCCTGGATTGACCTATTTATAAGGACTGACACAAGATAAGCAATGCCATTGGCTACTATTTTAGGACACTTGGAAGGTCATCAGCTGAAGTAGAGCATGGTTTGAGTTTAACATTAGTTTTATATAGCACATGGGCACAGTTTTGAAGGAAAAAGTGAATGCGGTAATATGTGGCTGTTGAGCAGGGTTGGGATTAGATGTTGGGGAATCCTTGGTTATGGACGCTACACTAACTATGAAATAAAAGATGAACTCTATCAAGGTTGTCAGTTATGAGTTATTGGTAAAGAATTAGGGTTGAATTTTTGGCTGTGATGTAAGATGTCTTTAATGACTGACCAGATTTTTTCAGGGTTTTCCTGAATGCTGTTATAGTTTAATTTTTTGTCTTTACTTATTTGTGTTTTAGCACAGTTGTGGAGCATTCTGAAGGTTTTGAGAATGTGATGTTTTATATTTTGGCCATTCTGTCCATACTTTTTCTCTATCCTGTATTAGCATTCTACTCTTTCTATATAGCCATATTGCATTACTTGTTTTAGTCTCTTTCTTCTAGGAGGTGCAAGGCTATTTAGGATACTTAGGAAAATTGTATTGAATTCATTTACAGCAATATCAAAGGAGGATTTTAAGGATGTGCCAGTTAATAAATGACAGTGTTATACAGCTGTGGGTTCTGAAAGGGGTACTTGCTGCAAATTTATTACACTTGGACATGTTGCATGTTGCTTTAAAAGCATGCTGTATAAGTGGATGCGTGAGATGTCTGGTTGTATAGACTGGGAGATGGTCACTGACAGTCTGACATTGTACCTGTGGTGGAATATTTGCTAGGGTCTGACATTAGGATCCAGTCTAATAAGTAATTTGATGTCTTGCTATAATGTGCTGGGCTATTAATTAGTTGTGTAAAACCGTACAAGTTCACGCTAGACTTATTAGAGTTAGAGGTTATGTCCAAACAACTGATATTGACATCACCTAACAGTATTGTTTCTTGTGGAATTGTTATGCATATCCAGTGTAGGATATCTTCCACTGTAGCTGTACTGTCACCAGGAGGGATGTAAAGGACAGTAATGCATATTTGTTTATATTCATTTATTTTCAGGGAAATAAAAAGAAGCTCCACTAAACTGAATTTTGGTATTGGTTTGTTGTAGGGGAAATGTGGCAATTGATGGGAAATATTAAAGCAATACCACCACCTTTCCTCTTTATATGGTCAGTATGGATAATGATATAACTGGGGGTGTGACTTCTGACTCATTTATGCTGTGTTTGATCTAAATTTCAGTTACAGTGAGCATATCAGACTTGTGTTAGCTAACCCAAGCATGTAGTTCAGTAGTTTCTTTTATGCTTGTAATATTTACAGTGGCAAAAGTTAAGATTACATGGGTGGGGGTTGACCATTGTGGAGTTAGAGTAGTGTGTAAGAGGGAATTGTCTTGATACTGGTTATGATAGGTGGGGCCAGGATTAGGGTGAATGCCTCCTCCTAGAAGGATTTTATTGTATTGGGGTATTACTGATTACTCTTCTTTGGAGAGTATTTTTCCACTTAATTTTATTTTGATTTAAGTTGAAATGTAGCTAATCAATTTATATTTGGGGTAAAAGTGAGGTCCTTCATTAAATATGTTTGGTACAATGTTTGGAGAGTTTAGGGAAGACATATGGACAGGTGGCTGGGAGAGAGTTGGAAAGCTACTGAGAACTATTATTCTGAGGCATCGCTCATTAGGAGGAGGAGAATAAGAAGTTATGTACCTACCATAACGTTCCATGTTAGTTGTCTTCATCTCGCCTTCTTTCTTGCTGGATGGGTTCAAAGCCGATCCTCGGCTCCAACTCAGCCTTTTACTAAAGCTCAAGAGCTATTTACTGGCTCGAGGCCTCCCCTTATCCCACAATGCTAGGCGTCAGATATCCAGATCTTGTTCGGTAGAGCTAACACCATGGAAAAAAACACCTGTTCCCACCAAAGGTTTACCTACAGTGCTACAAACAGAGGAGGATGTAACCTAAAAAAAGGTCAACCATAGGAAGAAGGCCTCAAAAGGGATTCTTCTCGGTCCTAACCAGGCTAGGGAAATAGAGGGTGGGACGCAAGAAAGAAGGCGAGATGAAGACAACTAACATGGAACGTTATGGTAGGAACATAACTTCTTAATGTTAAGTTGTCTATCTCGCCTTCATTCTTGCTGAATGGGACAGAGTCCCTAGCACCTTAGCCCTGGGTGGCTCATCGAAACAGACACTTGAACACAGTGGAACCAAAATCAGCTCGACTCCTGGAGGCCATATCCAACTTGTAATGTGAAATGAAGATATGAGGAGTGGCCCATGTGGCTGCAGCACAAATAGATTCCATTGGAAGTCTAGCCTGAAAAGCTACCGACGTAGCCAATGCTCTGGTGGAATGAGCTTTTGGTTTTGTAGGGAGTTCTTTATGTCTCAGTTGGTAGATCAAGGTAATAATAGAGGCCAGCCACCTGGACAAGGTTACCTTAGAAACTGACAGGCCCTGCTTGCCCTCAGCAGAGGACAGGAAGAGTTGATCTGATTTTCTTGTCTGTTTGGTCCTATCCAAATAAAAACGTAATTGCCTGTGAACGTCCAAATAATGTAACTTTTGTTCAGCTCTGTTTGAATAATTAGGAAAAAAGATAGGAAGATCGATAGCCTGACTGAGATTTGTCTCTGAGGGTATTTTGGGTAAAAAGGAAGGATTAGTCCCGAGTGAAACTCTATCTTTGTGAAAAATAAGATAAGGAGGACGAATACAAAGGGCATGAAGTTCCGATACTCTTCTGGCTGAGGTGATGGCTACTAAGAAGAGTGTCTTCCAGGAGTGTAACTTTAAGGAACAAGAAGCCACAGGTTCAAAAGGAGGGAGAATCAATGAAGTTAATATCAAGTTCAAATCCCACAGGGGGGGGGGGATCTTTAACCGGGGGTCTAAGTAAAATAGTCCCCTTAAGAAAGGCCTTACAAAGTTTGTGGGACATGATACTGGACTCTGATAGGCCAATGTGAAAATTTGCGATAGCAGCCAATTGGACCCTAATGGTGGCAGATGAGGAACCTGCTCGAAAAAGTTCCGCCAAAAAATCTAAAACATTATGGACAGGGGCTGTAAAGGGGTCTATCTTTCTAGCCTCTGCCCAGAAAGAAAAACGTTTCCACTTACTAGCATAAGTCTTCCTAGTAGAAGGTTTGTGCGAAGAAAGTATGATTTCACGCACTGGCTGAGAAATATGTGGAAGCCTGGCTAAGGTTGGAAGTGGAGCAACCAAGCTGTGAGGTTGAGAGAGTGAAGGGATTCGTGCAGCCCACTCGACTGATGGATCAAGAGGTCTGACACTGGGTCCAGATTCCAGGGCTGCTCCAGCAGGTGACGATGCAGGAATGGGAACCAAATTTGTTGAGGCCAGTAAGGAGCAATGAGGATCATCCTGGATCCCAAAGCAGTCGCTTTCTGAATCAGTTTTGGAATTAAGGGAAAAGGATTGGAAGTGGATCAACCAAGCTGTGAGGTTGAGAGAGTGAAGGGATTTGTGCAGCCCACCCGACTGATGGATCAAGAGGTCTGACACTGGGTCCAGATTCCAGGGCTGCTCCAGCAGGTGACTATGCAGGAATGGGAACCAAATTTGTCGAGGCCAGTAAGGAGCAATGAGGATCATCCTGGATCCCAAAGCAGTCGCTTTCTGAATCAGATTTGGAATTAAGGGAAAAGGAGGGAATGCATAGAGAAGACCCCGGGGGCCAATCGTGAACTAGAGCGTCTCTGGGGGAATGGCCTGGGAGGGGGAAGAGAGTGAAGAAGTCGCTGCACTTGCTGTTGAGAGGGTTTGCAAAAAGGCCGAAACAAGGTTGACCCCATCTGCGGAAAAGTTTGTCCGCTACTAACTGATTGAGAGACCACTTGTGAGGCATAAGGATTGCTCTGCTTAGCCTGTCTGCTATGACGTTGGACTTCCCGGGGATGTGCGTTGCTATCAGAAACTGTTGAGAGGAGATCGCCCACTGCCAGAGTCTGAGTGCTTCTCGACATAAGGGATAGGACCTGGTTCCGCCCTGCTTGTTGATGTACCACACTACTGACATATTGTCCGTCTGAACTGCAATAGTCCCGGTAGGTAGAGAGTCCTGAAGAGCTTGCAACGCTAAAAGTACCGCTCTCATCTCCAAGACGTTTATGTGCAGATGGTACTCTAGGGTTGCCAAGTGCCCTGGACAGTCCTGCCCGGAAAATGCCCCCCCCACACCCGATCAGGGAGGCATCTGTTGTCACAGTGGCAACTGGAGGAGGAAGGACAAACGGTCTGCCCTGAAAAACTTGAGGGGAGACCATCCACTAAGAAAGGTGGTCTTTGCATGATTGGGTGATTATTATGTTGTGAGACATCGGAAGCTGTTGAAAGGACCATTGGGTAAAAAGCATCCATTGAAGAATCCGCATGTGAAAACGAGCCAGGGGAAGTAATGTGATTGCTGCTGCTATGAGACCCAAGGTTTTCAGTACAAATCTGGCCTGAATTCTCTTGCACTGTAGTAATGTTTGAACATGTCGGCAAATGTCTAATACTCTTTCTAATGGAAGTTTTGCTGACAGTTCTTTTGTATTTAATATGGCGCCTATAAAGGTTATAGATTGACAAGGCGACAACGCAGACTTTTCGAAGTTTATAGAGATACCTAGCTCGGAGCAAGTTTGGATGGTATAATCCCTGGCTCGGATTAGCTGATGCCTGGTGGAAGCAGTTAGGAGCCAGTTGTCTAGATATGGAAACACCTGGATCCTCGCCATCTCAGGTGAGCCATAACCACTGCCATGCATTTGGTGAACACCTTGGGGGCTGTGGTGAGACCAAAGGGCAGGGCTCTGAATTGATAGTGACTGGCTCCCAGCCGGAAGCGGAGAAACCTCCTGGAGTGTCTGTTCATTCTGATATGGTAGTACGCATCCTGAAGGTCTATGGAGCACATCCAAATGTCCGGACCCAAAAAGGGTAGAATGGACTGAAGCGTGATCATCCGGAGCTTCGTTCTTTGAACAGATTTGTTTAACCTGCTGAGATCCAAAATGGGTCTCCAGTCCCCTGTTTTCTTTGGTACCAAAAAGAACTTGGAGTAAATCCCAGATCCTTGCTGGTCTGCTGCGACTGGCTGGATGGCTCTTTTTTCTAGCAGTTTTGAAATTTCTAGTACTGCTTGTTCCCTTAGACCAGGTGGAACATCTGGAAGGGACCTGTTTGTATGCATGGAGGTGTGGACAAAGGGGATTTTGTAACCCTCGGATATGCAAGACTGTACCCATTTGTCTTGTGTGAGGAGTCGCCAGGCTTCTGGGTACAGTGACAATCTTCCCCCAACTGCCTCCAAGGGTGGACAGTCGGGCAGCCCCTCAGGGGTGCTGAAAGGGTTTGTCAGAGAAAGATTCCCTGCTACCCTGATTTTGCAGACCCCCTCTGCCCCTCGGGCGGCATCTATTGTTGTTCCCTCCTCTGCTCCTGGAGGGAAACTCACCATGTGTGTCAGGCACGACTCCTTGGGGTTTGCGAAACCACATTTTTCCACTCTTCTGACCTTTAGGGTATGGTCTAGAGGGAGTAGAAAAATGGACTTCCACAGCAGAGAGAGTCTTGCCTTCCTGCTCACACCTGGTAAGGGTATCCTTCACCTGTGGTCCGAACAAAGCTGAACCATCGAAGGGGGTATTGGTGAAGGACGCCTTAAAGGGGTCAGCAATGTTACATAACCGCATCCAGGCATGTCTTCTCAAAGCCACGCCTGTGCCTGTGGCTCTACTCGCCCCATCGGCTGCATAAGAAATGAGCCGCATGGAGGAGTTGACTATAGAATTAAGGGTCGCCAGCTGGGAGTTAATCTTTTCCTGAGACCCCGCAGCAGATGGATCCTGAAGGGTATCACCCAGTTCCTTAATGAGATCTCTTTGAAGGCGGGTGAAATGGCGCAGATAGTTCAGCAACTGCATGGAAAAGGTCGCTGAAGAAAACATCTGCTTCCCGTACCTGTCCATTGTCCTAGATTCTTTATTAGGTGGATGGACAGGCACTGAAGGGTCAGCCAACTCCTTCTTAGTGGCTGCTGCAACCACCATGGCATCAACAGGGACACCCTTTGTAAGAAACTGTTTGTCAGACAGGGCTGTAATGAATTTTGTGGGCCTGTGGGGAGTTGGTTCCACTGTGTCCAGGGCCGTCCATGCCTTCCGAGCCACTACTTCCATGAGTGGGTCGAAAGGCGGAGACACCCGGGAGGTGGAAAGGCGAGAACCAAACGCGTCCAGATACACCGACTCATCCTCGGAAGGGTTAAGGGCACTCCAGTTCCCCCTCTGCCTAAGGATCTCAAGGATGTCTGAGAAGGAGACATCCTCAGAGGGGGACCTTGGAGACCCTTCCGAATCCTCCAAGTCAGTGTCAGAGGTGACTGACTCGGAGGAGTCAACATGCTTCCTCTTACATTTTCTCTTCCGAGGGGGCTCCTCTGAGTGATCAGGGAGGCCTCGGAAGAGGAAGATGCACCCAATAGGGCTATCTGGAGTGCCTGTTCTCCACGCTTTGGGTCAGGAGGGTGGACAGAGACCGACCCAGGCACCATGGGGGGAGGAGCCGAAGGGGTCGATCGCGGAGCCGACACCAGAGTCAGCACACTCCTCATGACCTCAAAGGCGCCCCTATCAGGCAGAGAAGAGGGTCCCCGCTCAGAAGAGACATGAACCCCTTCCGGCACCGACAGGGACGGCTCTGAGGCTGATGTCGGGGCCGAGCTCACCTGCGCCGAGGCCCCGAGAGGGAGAACGGGTTTGGACGAGGGTCCGATGCCACTCACCCCCTCGGAGCCGACGAGGGAGTCTTGGCGCCTGGATCTCTCCAAAGACAGAACCAATGAAGAGATCAGAGCCGACGAGGGAGCCGAAAGGTGTGGTATCAGCTCAGACGTTCTGACGATTCAAGCCCCAACAAGCTCCGGCTCCGAACACGGTAGTAGAGTCGGAGGAGGAACTGTTGAAGAAACAGGGATAGCCACAGTCTGTTGAGAAGGGCTAGTCAACATTTTGGCCAGTGCCTGTGACTTTAGGAGCCTACTGACCACCCTCTCTAAGTCATGATCCGATAGCCTGGAGGACCGAGAGAAATGGGATCTATGGCTCCGCTCTGATTGTAGTAATGGGGACCTGGGAGTTGAGCAAACGGACTCTAAAGAGGGGGACCTCGAACGCTTTCGGCTCAGACAAGGCTTCGATAGCAAAGTCGGAACCGACTGAGGTCTCGAAGTGTCGGTTCCGGCCAGAACAGATGAGGAGGTAGAAGCTCCACTCGGTGTCGGCTCCGAACAGGGAGCCGACGGTTTGGTGGGCTTTAAGGATTTCCCCGACGAAGGCTTGGCCGGGGATCCTTCTGGCTTTAACAAGCCCCTCAAAATGAGCTTATTCCTATGCTCCTGCAGGACTCTCGGACTGAAGGCATGACAGACCGAACAAGAGTCCTGCAGGTGTAGGGGGCCCAAGCAATAAACACAAGAAGTGTGACCGTCTGTCAGAGACATCTTCTGACAGCACGAATCACACTTCTTGAAACCTGAAACCTTGGCATCTTTAGACATGATAAAAGGAGATACCAAGGGAAGTTTAACTAGTGCTTAAAACACTATACACAGACACACACACACTAGAACTAACAGTAACAATACCACTATAACTACAACAGTTATCACTAACAAAAACTTAACATCAAAAATTATCCAAATAATATAATGTATATAATACAATATAAACTCTAAAGAGACAGGCCTAACCACTACCCCAAAGGGTGGAGAGGGGGGGGGAGAAAACTCTGTAACAACAGAAAAGGAGATCCTAAGTGGGGTCTAAAGGGGCTACATGATCTAATAAAACTAATAGAGAAGAATATAACTATAACAACAACACTGACAGTAAAACAGCAGTAAAAGAATTATACGACCTGGAACCGGTAAAAAAACACAACCTCGTAGCTGAAGCGGCAAACGAGATCGGGATATCTGATGCCTAGCATTGTGAGATAAGGGGAGGCCTCGAGCCGGTAAATAGCTCTCGAGCTTTAGTAAAAGGCCAAGTCGGAGAGGATCGGCTCCGAACCCATCCAGCAAGAATGAAGGCGAGATAGACAACTTAACATCAGAAGATAAACTGAGAGTAGCGTGGTGTGATTAAATAAATGGATCTGTATTTTACTGATGGCAGATAGTGGGGAAGTAAGAATCAAGAAGAAATCAAGGCTGTAGGATATTTAGTGGTCATGGAATATGAAAGCTGGTAGAAGATAGGTAGGCAGGAAGTATTTAGTATGAAGAAAGAGAGGTTGTACTGGTATCGTCTGTTATGGTTCTGAAATTTAAAAAGAAGGGGGATTTGAAAGGATAGAGAATGAGGATGTAGTTAAGATAGGAAGTAGTGAGGGTTTATTTTGGGAAAGTAGAAGCTGAAATGAAGAATAATAGATAGGTACTGTTGGGAGGGGTCTGGGTATGAAAGGATAGAGTAAAAAGCAGTATGAGAGGGAGAAAGGTTTTTGGGAATGTTGCTAAATGTTAGAAGGAACTTGGGAAATCGGAAAACAGGAAGAGGAGTGTTTGTATGGTAGTAGTAAAGTTGTTGGGGATGGTTAGGGTATTGGTATCACGGGTGAAATGTGTAAGTAGGAAATATGATGGCAAAGTAAGAGGTGGTGGGTGGGAACTGGGGATATTGTAAATGAGAGAAGCTGAGCATAGTGAGCTTCCCACCCTAAGGTCAATTATTATAAAAAGCACTTGGTTATAGCCAATATAGAGCAATTAACAAGGAGGCATAAAGTAGAACCGGTTTTCTTTAATTTACTAATACAGAAACCTGGAAGCTAAGGATACTAAACAGCAGTGTAATCTATTGGTCAAAAGGAAGAACAGTGGCCAACTTAGTAAGTGGCCCTTAGACTGCAAGGACTACTTCTTTGTGTGTGCGTGTGGGGGGGGGGGGGGTGTCACACTCACTTTCCAGCACAGGCAGGCAGGCACGTACTTGACTAGTTAAAGTTCATACAAAGCAAACCACTTCATATTAAACATGCTTAAAGTGCACAATGAAAACAGTTTCAGTGAAAACGTTCAAGAGTTTGGCCTTGTGGCAGAACTCCTGCAATACTGGGGTCAGGGATGGATGTAGTGACCACAGGCTCTGAAAAGAAAGAAGAGTGAAAAACTCTACTAAATTGTAATATTATATGGAGGCAATAAAGTTAATAGTCATTCCTTGAGAAGGAGGAAGGACCACCGTGGGTCATACCAAAAGAATATGGGACATTGTAAGGGTAGAGAGATGGTAAGAAAGTTTATGAAAGTAAGGTCAAAATTATTTTAGCAGAAGACTTCTAGACAGAGAACCACAGTAATAATGTGTACTGTATAGAGCTGTATAGGTCCAATAATCAAAACAGAGCATTACACCAATAAGCACAATATAAAACCATCACAAAGTAAACATTCATTGGATTAACCAGTGCATTAAAACAGTGTTATAGACACCAAAACACCAGCAACTGAAATTGCATACTTGTTAAAAGGCACACGTTCAACACACATAAAGCTTATCCAGCTTGAATGAAAAATGATATAACACTCTACCAAAGTCTGTTCATGGTTCTACACAATCTTACAACAAATAGAAATGTAATAACACATGACACATACCTGCACAGTGAAGGAAGATGGTGACTGAGTGGATGTGGAGACCAAAGACAGGGAAGATTTAGCAATACATTCTAGTACAGTGACCCTCCCACCCTCAGGTCAATTATTACAGAGAACAATCACTTCATCACTAAATGTTTTTATCATTTTAGTTCCGTAGCTTGTTTAAAAGTTCTACAATGTTCCTTTGTTCAACATTGTATTCAGGGCCTAGGCAAAAAAGAAAAACAATGAAAACCTTTCAGGGATAACATCTTACCACATCTGCATTAATTAAAAGATTTAGCCATCATTGATAAAACTTGAACTGAAGATAAAGCATCTAAAACTATGACTGAAGCAGTGAAAAGAACTTTAAAAATAATAACAAAAATATGAGAGATTCAACTAGTACACAGAAAAAAAACTCTTCTAGAGCAACAGATGAATGACAGTCAAAACACAGTGATCACTTAAAAGTGAATAGAACATGGAACAAAGCAGGATATACAAGGGAACCTCAAAAGTCTACCTCTATTATTATATAGTTGTTACAATTTTTTGAACGGAAGAAGACACCAGAAAGGTAGGTAAACTCATATGTTATGGTTTACTGTTACCCTTCACAACAAGGATCTCCAATAGCAGCCAGAATTCAAAGGAACAATCTAGACAGAGTGAAGCTGCAAATTAACTCGTATGGCAAGAACGTATCTGATATCAGAAAAACTACTTTCTGAGTCTATAATACAGAATAATCCCAAACAGTGCAAACCAACCTCTGGAAGAGGGAACTGGAGAGGGAAAGGGGGTGAAGGCTTAGAAGACAGCATCCTGAAGCACTTAAGTATCAAAGGAAGCATATCTCCTAGGGGTGAACAGATTACCAAGTGTCCACAGCATAAATGTCAACAATGCATCCGTTCTTTAAGTAAATTCTGAAAAAAAGAAAAACATGCTCCTGGTGGAGTGGACATTGACTGCTACCTTTTCCAATGGACAGTTTCTCACATTAAGTCAAACGATACTGTATGAGGATTTGCTTGACCAATGCCAGCCCCTTCTGCTATGGAACAAAGGAGAAAAACATCTGTTATGTCCATCTACACAGGAATAGCTGGTCCCACGAAATAACACCCTAACCCCTCAGCTCATCAGGAGAAGGGCAAAAAAAAAAAAAAAAAAAAAAAAAAAAAAAAAACACTTCTGCAAGCAAAGCTGCAGGTGGCCAGATACACACACCTCCCTCATTCATGTCCATGATCAACTACCTGGTGGTCCTGAAATACAAGAGCTAATCAGGTCCCATTTCTGCTCCATGCCCTTGACCCCCCCCCCACCTTCCTCACAATTTTATTAAAAAAAGAAAAAAAAGTTTGCTTTTAAACTGTAGTAAACTGCTTGCTTTGTTATAATTTATATCCCACCCAGAGAGCTAAACGAAAAAGTGTTTTTTTTTTTTTACTTTTAAACTGTAGCAAACTGCTTGCTACAATATAGCAAGCAGTGGCTATACTTTAGACTGCACACGGTGCATTACAGCACTCAGTTATGACCGCAAATGTAATACCAGCTTTTAAAAGCCGGTAAAAACTAAAAAGAGATCAGGGTCATCTGAATGAGTCTCCTAACACTTTGCACCCGGGGCTGTTGCCCAGTCTGCCCCACCCTAGCTACACTTCTGTTCCAAACTTATGCACTCTTTTTAGAAAGAACCAAGCCCCCAGCCTGAAGACATGATTGTCACCTAGTTTATACCCCATTAAAGAAGACAGAGAGATGAATGATCTGGCTAAACAACAATAGTGACAAAATCCATCCCATGGCACAGAGGGATAAAGCCCTTACTGTGCCCCAGATGAACTGAGTTCAACAAGTGGCACTGGACCCAAAGGGACCAGGTGGAGAGGATGGGAGTGAGTGGCTGATGCCAACTTGCCCATCCTGGGAGAAAGAGGCTGCCTAGATTTGCTGCAATAAGCAGCATTAAGAGTTGGGTGAGTTTATTCAGTTTGTTTATTGCACAGATTTCTTTGTTTCGTTTATAAAAATTCAACAAAAATTGTTTAAAAAAAAAAAAAAAGAGTTGGGTGAGCTCAACCCTGCAAGCAGTACACTGCAAGGTTGGGAGGTTGCACATACATGAAAGCTCGTATAAATTTCCTATGATCAGAGCTCAAAAGTCTGCTTTGGTGTGCATGTGTGTGTAGGGGGGGTTAGGGCATATTCTACAACAGTAGTATAACACTGCACTAGCATTTATAAACTCATGATCTGGGGAAGCTAAGGTGGGCCCAGTAGACCTGGGGAGTGGGTAGATTCACTGGTGGAAGCTGATGGTTAGCTGTAGGTAGGGGGGAGACAAAAAAAATAATAATGATAACAGTCTCACAAGGAAATATAGGGAAGTCTTAATGCCTTTGAGGTTGTCATGTGATTCTTAGCCTTGTGAAATGTGTGCTGTTCTATCGCATGTACTGCAGTATGGTATAGAGAAATCCACTGCTAGTAACTAAAAATTAATGCACATAGTGTTGCATATTTAAACTAAATGTCAGACAGGTAAAAAATCAAATCAATTAAACTGAGCCCATGACCCCGATGATGAGATTTCGGAGTCTCTTGATAATGCTATGTGAAAGTGACACAACAGTGTGATATGCCTAGAAGTGCTACCTTTTTGTATGCATTACTGTCCCCAAAATGTCACTACAGAATGAACTCTGTATTTTACATACTTTGGTGTTTCTTTGTATTTTACAAAATGAACTTTGTATTTCACAGAGTTTGCTGTTTCTCTGTAATTATATGAGTTAGAGCTTTCCTCCTTGAGCCTCCACTACAGTTTATCTCTTACCCAGTTGAACTTGTCATATCAACAGATTAAATAATACAAACATAAACAGTAAAGATGCATACATGTGAACTTCTGGTAGCAAAATTTCAGAAAAAGGACACATGGAGTGTTATTTCTGTTTGTTAAATGTTCTGTATGTCCCTTGTTTTTATACCTTGCAGAGTTGGTCTTCCAGGTTCTACAGCTATAACCTTTCTAAAACTTGCAGTTGCTCTCTGAAACACATCTCACTGACAAGAACAGAACCAAAGCAGCAACAGAATGTCAGGACTTCTATGTCCCCATTTAAAAATGTTGGGCCTCTTTGGCTTGAGCAATGTGCAGGACGCACCCCCTAGATGGTCCCACCCCTACACTATGACATGTACTGTCTCAGCTAGTCTGTTAAAGCCTCTGTTTGTATGTTCACTTGGTGCAAAGCTGTACATCTTCTCTCTTCTAAAAGTTGCTTTGCGACTTATCTCTCTCGACAACTCTAGAGGGCCTGTCATATACTTAGTCTTTCCCACCCTGGCTGGTCCTCCAGAGATCTGGATTTACTCTAAAACACAGGTCACCACCAGCTGCAATAAATGCTGCTCTTTTATTACAGCAAGACAGGTGAGATATAGGTAAGCTGACATTAAATGGAATCTACGGGGAATGATCATACAGAATATTATATCCATAAAGTAGCAGAAAGTATTCCAAGAACTATACCAACAAGGGAATGGAGAAAGGAGATTCTACCAATAGGGCTGACTGCAATTAGGGATACAGACAATAGGCAAGAGGGGACCAGAATTTAATGAAATGGGAAGACGCCAAGGATTTATTTGGACTGCAGATTAGAGATTGCCTTCCTATCTGGGACTGATGTCAGAGTATAGGGAAAGAGCAAGAAATAGAGGAGCACTAATCAAAAGACCAGCACTCGTAGAGCTTTTAGTAGAATCTAGAACAGAAGTTGCCATTAAAAAAGGAATAATTAGTACAGCATACAAAATATTATATGATAACTATAAGAATCAATCAAAGGAGACTAGAAGGGATTGGTAAGAGAGACTGGATAAGCAATTCACAAAGAAACAATGGGAAGATATATGTATGTCTCCCAAATATGCAACAAAATCTAGAAGATTTAGGATTTTTGCTTGGAAATGTTTCCATAGATATTTTATACCCCAAGTAGACTCCAGAGAATTTTTCCTCAGGCAGACAGCAAATGTTGGAGGTGTAAAGGTAATTGGGAACATATTTTCTGGGAGTGCTGTGGGTTGATGGAATTTAAGGATTCCCTGTGGGATGCACTGTCTGAGATGCTGGGTGGGCAGATTGGTCTGATGAGGGAGAGGATTTTTCTGAGCTATGATACAGAATCAGAATTGCCTAGACATGGTAAGGCCTTGCTTTGTTTAATAATGGTGGCTGCTAAAAAAAGCAACTACTAGAAAATGGAAATCAAAATCTAAACCAACTATACTGGAAGTAGTGAAGAGACAGAACAACTGGAACTGAGATCTTTAGAAAAGGGCAACAGCAAACTATATAGGAAAAAAATGTGAATTGTGGAAACAATACATACAAGGGAGGAGTGCGGTCTAAAATGCAGCAGGACTTAAATGAGCTATGTAATGTCTGAGTGAGAAAGATTGGGTAGATTATAAGTGATGTATAATGTTTTCTACTGGGTGTGTCAGTATGGTTTGTGATATAAAATGCTTGCAACTAGGATTGTGTCGGCGTGGTTTATTTTCATTTATATAAATGTATGATTGCCTATGTAGTAAGTGATGGCTTAATAAAAATGTTTCTTGTTTAAAAAAAGGGAGGAATTGAATAACTCATGTAATATTGCTTAGGTTATATGATATATAGCAATATATGTAAAGTATAATGTTTATGTTATAATGTTAATATAGTTTGATTATGTCTACATGAATGCAAATTTTCCTATGTCACAAGTGATAATTCAATAAAGGTATTTGAAAAAAAATGAAATCTACAGGAAATTCGCATGGCAAGGTGAAACGAAAGAAGCCTAAGCTAAAAGGGAAAGGGAAAAGTATCAGAATATTGGCATAATGAATTGATATTTCTTAATAATTTAGAAAACAAGCAAAATATAAAGTGAAGACTAATTCCAGCCTATGTTGTTGCACAAGGGGGATGGGGGTGGCAAAGGGCCTGCTGGTGCCAGCTTTCATTCAATATTTTAATTTAGTTTGAGGATGAAGCAAATCACCACCACTATCACCCAATCATGGGCTTAGCACTTTCAGAATGCAATTCTAAAAAAAAAACTTCTTAATTTAGTTTTAATTTTATTTCATATTTGCCTATATTCTACATGTATATGTCTACATGCATTCATACATTTTTTCTCCACTTCTCCTTCTCATCCTCTAGATATATTTCTAGCCAAATATCTACCAAACGACTTACTCATTGTGCTGCAGACATCCCCTGGGGGAATCAGGAGAATGAAGTGAACCAAACTCCCAACACACCAAGAGAGACATGAAGCAAATTTATTTTATGCTATCCAAGGTTCTGAATCTCTTCCATGTTTTCACACCACATGTGTGAAAACTTGTGTTTCCACATGACATTACAAGGGATGTGTACACTTCCAAAGGGGTTAGGAAGGGGTTAGGAGGTTGTATAATGGTTAATTTGTTTATGTTACAGACATGTGGTACAGGGTTTGACTCTCACTTCTGAAAAGGAAACTGGCTAGGCTTAAAATGCCCACAAAGGCAGTTAGCCTAGTATTTGCCTATACCTATGAACCTATGAAGTACTTTCTTTATTTTACTCTGTCTTTAACTGTAACTTATAAAGTATAATGCAGTGTAAGCAAATGGAGCTTTTCTCCCTGGGTATCCACTGAAAATGGGTATTACCCAGTCGGATTTTCTAAGTAAACAAAGACAAATACATAAACAAACCTCTTTAATATAGTTGTGGGTGTATCAAGCTCATATAAGCAACAAGAGGTGAATACCCTCCAACCTCCACTAGGGGTCAGTGAGGAAGTAGGATGTTCTTTCTCAAAGGCAGCTGACTGGCTTCTAAGCACTTGTTCTCATTCCACCTGGCTCACTACACAGCCATTACTTTTCCAAATCAATGTTGTCAATTGCAGAGGACATCCTGTGTCTCTTTAAGTGGGCTAGCAAGTAGTGTGTTTTCAGCTGATCTATAAAATACAAAAATCTGCCTCCTTGACTGCACTCTTACAACCATGTGAAAATTTCAGTTATCAACTGCAGTTTATTTCTCACCAAATAGAAATCAAGACTATGCAGTTTAATTCTAGCAGAGAAAAAAAAAGCACAAACAAAAAGTAATGCAGTCCTCTTACCAACTAGAACTGTCTGCCAGTGACATTGCTGCTGTGTGTGCACGTTTGTGTGCATGTTTCTGTCTGTCTCTCTCTCTTTCTCTTTTGCAGTCTCCATGGCAACAAATGCCAAATAAGGAAAAGTAACCCTAACACTCTTAAGTTTCTATACCGCTAAGACAGAAAAATCAATGCTGCTGAATGAATAATTAATGAAATATACATTAACTAAATGCGATCGCACTGGGGCTACTATGACAACCAGCTTGACTGAACTGGTAGTTTCAGTAACTAAAATAGGTCATTAACCCTCAGGTAAAAGACATAAGAAAGCTTCCCTTTGTGAAAGCATAAGTAGAGTTTATCCATGTATAGAATAACTAAAGAGATCATACAAAGAAATTAATTAAGATATATGCTGATGTGACGTTACACTAGAGAGAAAAAAAAATGTGACTGCACATCCATTTATGCTTTAGCTGCGACTGTTCTCTGCAAAATCTGCAGGATACATTATGGTAATAAAACTGAAGGAACTACTTCAGTTTCAGTCTTTACAACAATCAGTTTACGCTACCAACTGATTTTAAGTTTTGGTTGCAGTGTCCATTTTCTAAGTACAATAACACTCTCTAAGGTGAGTGGTATCAATCATCAGTTTCTCATTTTGGAGCAATCCACTCTGTCAGTTATTAGTATCCATACTTTAGTGGGGTGAGCACTGTCCATCAACAAGGGATGTAAGACATGGGAGAAAACACAGACTTTATCAAATGTTTCACTAATGAGTAACAGAGAAAAGTTCCTATGCCCTACAGAGCAGAAATAAATAACACTATAATTTTACACAGAAAACAGGTCAATTCATTTTTACAGTTAGCTCCTGTTTTTATCATATTATCTTACTGCTACATGGGTCTTTAGTCACTGTATTTTCTTTACATTAGTGATAACTGTTATCCATGTTTGGGAATAGAAATGGGCTCTCTGAAGGTCAGCAAGAGTGAGAAATACCAAGTGCTTAACAATCTTCAATCCTTTTGTCAGGAGAAGGTAGTGGCGGTGAACTGGTATATTTCTATCACCTAGTAAAGTGACACAGTAATATAAAGGAATAAAAGCATCAATGATGCAACTAAGGGGACATGACTACATAGTCAGTCTCAAAAGGTGAAGAGGAGGTTCACGTACAGATCCTCCTCATATCAGTGACTGGCACAGGTAGAGATATGTGGTCTAGTTATGTGCTTCCCAATGACGTACTCGATCGTTATCATCAATTTGTCAGCCATCAGCAGATGCAATACATGGAGGGGGATGGAGGTTTCCACAAATAAACAAGAAAAGAATAAGGAACGGCAGGTCAGAAGTTTGAGGAGCAGCACTACAGAAAGGAAAATGCAACTCTGTCATCCAATTGTGCATCAATGAGCAATACCATTACGCTGTTATTCTTCAAAAAAGAAGTCTTTCATATTTGGTTTATAGGGTCTACTTTACGTTGTCGTAAGCTGACAATATCGAGTCTGATATTGTCGGCACGACAATATCGAAAGTGAAGAACATCATCTTCAGTCGCCAACCAGGATAAATAAAAACTCCAGCATGCACACTACCCTGGACTGGATACTAGTCAGTAAGAGCCCCCAGTCATATATAATAGGCTGCTTATCAGATAGCCTCAGTGATCACTCCCCAACATTCCTACTCAAAAAATACCTATACCAAGCTAAACCTGTCATCTACCGTCAAATACGTAAAAAACTAAACTTTAACCCACTCACATTCATCTCATCCCTCAAAGAATGTAACTGGCATCCTCTAAAGTACCTCAGTCTTGATTACGCAGTTGAATTTTTTAATACTACCTTCCTGAGCATCCTTAATTACCATGCCCCCATAAGACTTTCCAGAATCAAAGCACAACCCTCCCCATGGCTACAGAAAACCACTAAGCCAGAAATGAAAAACAGGGATAAAGCCTGGGAGCACTGGTGCAAAACCAAAACCCCCTCAACTAGACAGAACTTTCTAGAACTACGCAATAGAGTCAAAACGCTAACAAAACAGGACAAATTCCAATACTACCAGTTTGCCCTAGACTCCTCCCAACACAGCCCCAAACAATTCTGGTTCTCCATAAACTCCATCCTCCACCCAGGTAAAGTCAGTAACCCTCCTCCTAAAATCCCTCACTCCTCAGAAAATATTGCTACCTCATTCAACACACACTTCACACAAAGCATACTATCACTAGCTAAACACAACCCCCCTCGCCTCCAACCCACACCTTCAACTAGTAATCTCCCCACTGCCTTCTCTTTTTCTCCTGTACCTACCTCCAACATAAAAAAACTCTTAACTAAACTTAAGCCCACCAGATTAGCAGCAAACAACCTCCCAAGTGAATACCTACAAATCACAGCTGATGCTCTGGCCTACCCAGTATCCATCTTGATTAACCAATCTCTGGCAGAAAGTTGCGTTCCCACACTGTGGAAAGTATCACATATAATTCCCCTCCACAAAGGCGGACCCTCCACAGAACTAACCAATTACCGCCCCATAGCTATTCTCTCTCCACTCTCCAAAATACTAGAGAGATGCATACACTCTCAGGTCTCAGACTACCTCCTTAATAACAACCTCCTTTCCAGTACTCAGCATGGCTTCCGACCAAACCATAGCACCACCACTGCCTTACTCTCCTTTACTAACACTATCCTTCAGCATAAAAACAATGGCCATCTCTTCCCTGCTACTTTCCTAGACCTATCTAAAGCATTTGACATGGTCCCACACAAACAACTTATCTCTGTCCTCAATAACCTATCCTTCTCACAATCAGTCACCAACTGGTTTCAGAGTTACCTGTCTGACCGCCAACAACCGTTGTATGGCAGAATCCGTTGTATGGCAGAATGACATATCTCCCCAACTACCTGTCTCCACAGGGGTTCCCCAAGGATCCATCCTTGGACCCCTACTCTTCCCTGTTTTCACCAATAATCTAGCCTCTGCCACCAAACATGGCACACTCATACAATACGCAGATGACTCAACCATCATCTGCTCAGCCCAGTCCCTACCCAAACTGCAAAAAGTCACACAGGAAGCCTTTTCCTCTGTTGAAACTTGGTTATCCTATGCCCAATTAATACTCAACCCAAACAAAACTAAACTACTCATCTTCCAACCCAACAAACATACTCAAAACAACTCTCACTTTAACATCACAGCAAAAGACAACACCACTATATACCCAATTGAACGCACCAAATGGCTAGGAGTGGAAATAGACAATAAACTAAAATATGACATTCACATATCCATGACCATAAAAAAAGTCCACAAAAAACTAGGAGCGCTATACAGAAATAAGCAACTTCTCACCAAAGCAGCAAAGATTTCAATAGCAAATTCCCACCTTATTTCCACTCTACTTTATGCCACTCCAATATATACCAACCTAAGGCAATGCGATCTAAACAAGCTAGAGACCTGCTACAACAAAATCGCCAAATTCGCCACAGGAGCATCCTACCGTAGTCACCACTGTCTCTCACTTGCTGAACTGGGCTGGCTTGAACTCCCTCACCTCCTTCAATGGTATCAACTCTCACTCGCCCACAAACTAGTAAACCATCCACTAAATATCCCATCCCTCCAGAATCTACTCCAACCCTATTGCACCACCAGACCACTAAGATCCAGCAACAAAAATCACTTGCAGATCACTAAAGCCAATAACTCTGCTGGTGAAGCACTATTCTCTTGCACCATAGCCAAATTATGGAACTCCCTCCCACCCACAATTACCTCCATACCATCATGCACCCACTTCAAAACTTTTACTAAAAGCACACCTAAAAACATGCTGGCTATGCCCTTGCAACTCCCACTCTAATATCACCCACCCCATCCAACCACTACCTTTCTTTCCACTCCACTAACTACCTTAATTATAGCAAGCTCAGATACTCATAAGCCAGTACTTATTATACAGCAGGAACTTCTTCTTGTAACATTTGTTAATGTCTGTTATGTACTTCACAGATAAAGATTCTAGTTGTCTACTGATGTACTATGTTCTTCATCTGTAAATATGTTGTAAGTAATTGCTATGTAAATTGTTAATCGCTATGTAATCCAATGTAACTACTGTCTGTTTATTTTAACTGTGGAGCTTTTCTCCCCGGGCCTCCACTGAAAATGGACCTACGTCCAGTCGGACATTCCCGGTCAACAAATATAAATAAATAAATAAATAAATCGTGCAAGTAAATGTAAATCTCTGTAAGGGGAGACTTCCGTTTACCTCAATGTAGTGCGGTCTTGGAGTTGGTATATTTAAGTAGGGGGGTTTGCCCCCCCCGCCTACGCCATTTATTTATTTATTTATTTTTTACATTATTCGATGTTTTAGTTAATTGATCAATAAAGTTTGACCTTTATTGATTCAATTAAGTAAACTTTCGATAATGTGATACAGACGCGGTTTATAAACCTCACTGAAAGTAAAACAATGGTCAAAAGAGAAGAAATATGGTTGCAGTGGCATGCAACAGAGCACATGATCATACCTCTCAAACTCTTGGCTCAAGATATCTGGACATAACCTAAAATAATGAGGGGACAAAGGTTCAAAAATAGGGACAGATTTTAAATATTGCACTTATAAACTTAGAAAGTTAGAATTTGTATTAGCATGCATTTTCTGAAGGGTATGAAGTCTGAAACTCAAATGTGTGTCATTATTTTGTGATTTTATTCCTCAGTGATTTGTTCAAAAAATTTTTTAGAGGAACAGAACAAAAAACAGGAAGCAGAAATCTGGACATTCTGTGAAAATCTGGACAGTTGAGAGGTACACGTGGTACTTACAAGTTACATTTCACATTGCATTTCTATATTTGCAACCGGTCTACAAACTTTGTGGCTACATGCAGAATTTCTAGCCATTTTATTCACTTCTAGATTCACCAGAACAGCCTTGCTACTAAAACTAGGGAAAAAGGGCCCAGCTGAAAGCACCTAACACTATATAAATGGGCAGCCTTCCAGCTTGTAAAAAATCATTGTTTTTCATATTGTCTATTTACTAATTAAACAGAGTTATGTGCAGAATACAAATGACTTCACCAAATGTTGACACAGGCTCCCTGCCAGCTTAGCCTGAACTCCAATACCAGCTTCACATGCGTGTTTCTCTATGTAACAACCCACGTAATGTACTCCTAACTACAAACCACAATAGAGCAAAGAGGCAATAGCCTTCCCTTTACCATAACCACAGGTGAGGTGAATGTGCAAAGGCACAAAAAGAAATTTACAGGGGCTGTACAGCTGTTGAACAGCAAGACATATTTTACTACACCTGAAAATTTCCCATAAAATGTCTCTGAGTCCATGTCTTTGTTTTCTGAAGATCATCATTAATAGCTCAAGCTTAACATGTTTTCGGTTTAAGTTATACTTTACTTGAAAACTGTTTGCAAACTAAGTTCATGTAAAAGGACTATGCACTCATGAATTAAACATCAACCCTGAATAGTATTGCTTACTATAAGAACCATAGACCTCAGTAACCCTATAAACCAGTATACCGCGCCATGTGTTAGTTTAATTAAGGCAAGCAACTGTTTAAAGTGATGCTTTAAAGACACAAAATAAATACAAAACCAGGCCATGTTCTTGCATCATCATCACTATCATGCATTTTGGAAGTAATATCAATTATTTTTAATTTTTAATGTTATACTGACCTTGACACACATACAAGATATACAATGAATTACTACCTTGCAGAAGACTTAAACACTGACCTAAGGAGGCCCTTATCAGAAGAAAAAACCTTGGTCCAAAAACAGCATATCAGAGTTACGCTAGCCACTGTTCCCAAGAAACTGATTTTATCAGCCATATAAACCTTCACTTTCACGTAGCCATGTAAAAAAAATATATATATATATTTCTTCCAGTATACAGATGCACATAAACACACACACAAACAGTGCTCTGGTACAAACTGACACTTCATATGCTGGTTAAGTGCCATTAACAAATTTAATACAAAATCCTCTAACAGCTATGCTACATACACATAATAGTGCATCATGTGCATTAGATTTGACATGTCTTGAAAATAACATTGTGCTCGTGACGAACTGAAACTCCAGTAATAGCATTGAAAATAACACAATTAGACTTTTAAATAATAGTTGTTACTGATGTTTGACTAATATAATTTTGCCTGTGACGTAATTTTACATTCAGGTTTGCCCTAGAGGTAGGATGCATTTCTATCTGATAAAGGAATGCTGTCTTTCGCACCATAGTAATGTGCTTACTCATACAGCTTATGATCTTTCAGTTTTGCTTGTAGAACTGCCCAGACTGTAAGATAATGCTTCAGCTGTAACATCTCACGTGATCTTTTGTTGTGTAGTATTCAAAGCCATTATAATACCTTTTCAAAACAAAACTCTGATATGGTACCAGAACTTTTACCTGTTTCCATAGGAAGCTCTGTGGCCCACTGAATCATTGCCATTGTTAGGCCAAATGTGAGAGATCTGAACAGGAATTTCATGCATTTTCTTAATCTAAAACTATGTTATATGTACTGTTAAAAATGAAATCTACTTCATACATTTGGCTTTAAACAAACCTTTACGCCATTTCCAGGTAGTCATAAGCAGCAAATGAAAACCTACAGTGGGGAGATCACCGCATCATCTCATTAACTACATGCACTTTCTACGGGCTAGGCTTGTAAAGGCTCCAGGGCCATTAGCCTAGTACACACCTATGAACCTAGGAACTGTGTCTTAGGTGGATAAGGATGAACAGAAAATGAAACACTTGCAAGGTACATGTTGCACTAGAGCAGCAGTCTGTTTTACATGCAGATTCTATTTTTAGCAATTTTTCTGTCTTTTAGGGTGTCAAAGAGGCACGCTCTGGTACGTTAGTGTCACTGGCTCAGCAGGTAGTTCCTGCCTTTGATGTCAGGTAAACTAAAAAGCTCTGTCGTCTACATCCACAAATTCAAGTATCAATACTGACCCTGCAATAAAGCACAGTTGAGTTTGCATCCCTAAGGTATGCATACAGAAAACCAGACAGTCAGGCAGATTGATAGATGGATATGCAGATAAGGCTAATGGCAGCGAAACTAAAATATCATGGAGTCATTAACTCCAACTCTATCACAACAAAACTACAGATATGAGGACACTAAACACAGATGACTGCTTTTGGGAAGAAATCATTTAAAAACCTAAAATACAGCTTGATCTGTTGCAGAATTCACTACAAATGTATGCATATGAATTAGTAGCTGGAACAAGTACACACAAATTTATATTTCCAGGTGTGACACAGGGAGTGTTTTCTAACGAAAGAAACACCACCAATGGGGGCAATTTAAAATACAGACATCTGAAGAACTGGACTTCAACATCAAACTATACAACAAATTCCACAGTATTCACATCTTAAAAGGCTACTTAATATTGACAATCTTTCTTCCTAGTGCACCCTGGAAGTTCTGGAAATGCTACCCTTTTAACAGGCACAGCATATTTTCCAAGCTACACCACCCTTACTACTGATACTACAGTCACTTCAATTCTTACTCTGAAACTAACACTACAGGTTGGACACATATCTAGTACGTACTTTTTTTATTAACTTCATCTATAAGAACGAGGAAGGTTTGCTCATTAGAACTCTATCCAGTGGCCCGTTTAGTCTAATTCTGGGTCAGTGGATACCTGGAGCTCATCCAAGAATGTAGTATATACAAAGCACAGAAACTAATCTTAGATGGAGTGCCAATCCATGACAGGATGCAAACATATACTCATTGTATATAAACTTACTGGCAGTTTTGAAGATAGCCAGTTTACTACAGCATGTCTTTGTGACCATGTCTTTGTGACATATGAAGAAACCAGACCATCCAATGAATTCACGGGACACTGAGGGCATGCAATCTCCACACAGAAGTCGCCAAACCTAAGAACTAAATATGAGATCTTAGTGTGTCACTATGGTGATCTCCTTTGTTTTTCTTCCACTGCAATTCACATTTTCATTTGTGCTAATGATCATATTCTGTTTAGCCCAGGCTGTTCTAATACCACTAACTGTCCCTTACTCATTTGCAATTTGATTTTCTAACAGGCACTCTAAAACAATGCAGTAATCTTTGCAACTACAGTAAAACTATGGTGGGTTCTTCATGACTGAAAGTACATCCTCCTGTCCTCTTATTATACTGACAACTCTATCCTTTAAATACATTGACATATGGCTAGATTCAACTATCTCTTATTTTTTATGATCCTGCTTTCAGTAAAATCAACAAGTAACAAAACACTGCACAATCTGTCTACAATGTGTCTTGCTTTTCAAACTAAAATGCAGACTGCCTATCACTACCACTGCTTCAGCCATCAATGCCTGCATACTCCTCCCAAGCCTCACTTAACAAAATCTGTAAATGTTTTCATCTTTCTCTCTCTCAGCACAATGAAAACAAACAAACCTATCTAAACCGGCTTCAAAATTAAATTTGATTTTCTATATACACTTATCTGCTTATAAGTTTTTAATCTTGCCTGGTACCCATGCCATTGTAGAAAAGGGTGTTTGGAGTGATGCCACTTTAGCTAAGGGAAGATGAGGGATCATAAAAAATAAATAAATACATAAACTAACAAAATATATGGGAAAGTTGGAATTTTTGAAAAAAATCTTGGCTCTGCTTTGTAAGTAAAACTTGCTGATTGATCCTGATTAGTATATTTAGTATGGGCAAAGAAGTGTAAGGGTCACACACCCTTGTATGGCTTTTCATTGCACTTTTGGGAAACTCGAGTTTCTGAAAACATAACTTTCACATTAATTTCACCAGCATTTTTTCTTTTGCCATGACATTTTCAGTGCCCTGTTACATCATCCTTTGGACCAGCTCACCATATTTACCTTTTTCTTTCTTTTTTAACAAGAACCATCTTTATTAAATTATCACATATGACACAGGCAATCTTACTTTTATATATATGAAAATAAACCATAAAAACACAATTTCAGTTGGAAACATTATACATTACAAACCATGCTGACACAACTGTCGCTGCTAACATTAACATCACTTATAATATATCCAGTCATTGTCTTTCAAACATTACATAGCTCATTCAAATCCTGCCTTCTTTTAAACCTTGTTCCTACTCTACATGTACTGATCCCACAATTCACATTTTTCCCTACGCAATTTGCTCTTACTCTTTTCTAAAGATCATAATTCCAGTTGTTTATCTCGGTTACTATCTTCACTACTTCTAGTAAATTTGGTTTTGACTTTGATTTCCATTTTCTAGTAATTGTTTTTTTTTTTTTTTTTTTGGCAGCCATCATAGACTCAGCAAGGCCTTACTATGTCTAGTATACAATTAGTATTCTATCAGAGCTCAAAAAATAATAATTTCCTTAGTTACACCAGTTTGCTCACCTAGTATCTCCAACAGAGCAGTCTGCGGGGAATCTTTAAAGTCCGCCAACTCATTACACTCCCAGAAAATAGGTTCCCTTTTAAGTCTTTCTTCCCCATCACTCCTTCAACATTTGCTGTCAACCTGAGGAAAAATTATTTGGAGTCTACTTGAGGTATAAAAATATTTATAAAAATACTTCCAACCAAAGATCCTAAATATTCTAGACTTTGTTGCATATTTGGGAGACATACATATATCCTCCCATTGTTTCTTTGTGAATTTCTTATCCAGTCTTTCTTCCCAATCCTTTCTAACCTCCTCTCATTGATTCTTATAGTTATCACGCAATATTTTATATGCTCTACTAATTATTCCTTTCTTAAAGGCAATTTCTGTTCCAGATTATACTGAAAGCTCTACCAGTGCTGGTCTTTCATTTAGGATCCCCATTTCTTTCTCCTTGCTTATATTCTGATATCAGTCCTTGATGGGGAACAGAATGTCTAACCTGCAGTCCAAATAAGTTCTTGGTGGCTTCCCGTTCTATTACCTTTCCCTCTTTAGTTATTTGCTAATAATACCTTGGTTCCTTTGCCATTTTTTCGAATAAATTCCAGCCCCCTCTTGACTATTGTCTGTATCCCTAATTGCAATCATCCCTACTGACAGAATCTCCTTTCTCTATTCCCATGTTGGCTTTGTTCTTAGAATACTTTCTGCTACTTTATGAGTATAATATTCAGTATGATTATTGTTATTCTCCTTAAAGATCTGCATCCAAAATCCCAGTTTCTCCTTGTTTTTTGAGCGTCTCCCTCTTTCATCATCTTTTTCCACTTTGAATTATAGCTTTCTGCTTGTGCTATGTATAGGAGCTTTAACTGTGTTTCTCTGAAATACCCCTTCAAATCAAGTAATCTCAATCCGCCTTGTTCTACTGGAAGAATAAGTTTATCCCACTTGATTCTTGCCATCTTCCCCTCCCAGATAAAGTCAGTCATTCAGCTCCTTATTAATTGTTATCCACAACTTCTTATCTGGTTGATAAAAATATGCCTGACCTGTATACAAGACTAAAGGGACTAAACATTTTAACTGGCTTGTATCTTACTATCGATATCCATATAACAGAGTTTCCAGTTTCTCAGTTTTTATATTATCTTTTGTTTAGTCTCTTCTCACATATCCTTAGCTGCTACACTGGAATTATTTTTAATCCATTCTCCTAAATACTTCATTTTATCATGTCCCCATAAATATGGATATTGCTGAACCAATTTGTATGTGGGTACATAATTTACAGCTATTGCCTTTGTTTTAGCTTCATTAATTTTTGTATCCCGAAAAGATTTGAAACTGTCTCAATATGTTCCATAGCACTGTAATGTCCCTTTCTGGTTTTGTTAGGCATAAAATAATATCATCTGCAAATAGAGCCAGCTTTTCGTGACTACCATACCAATTATATCCTTGAATTTCTGAATCCCTTATTTTCTTTGCCAATGGTTCTAAATATAATTTAAATAACAAAGGGGGAGACAGGACACCCCTGTCTGGTTCATATCCTCATGCAGCAATCATCAGAGAGGCCCCACCCACTTTAATTTTCACCTCTAGCCCCTCAAACATCCTCCTCATCCACCTTATAATTTTATTAGTGAATGCAAGTGTTTCTATTGCTCTGCTCATAAAGCCCCAGCTTACTCTGTCAAATGCTTTCTCTGCATCAAGACCCACCAACCACAGTGGTATTTTCTTATATTCTGCTTCCCTCTGGATCATCAGTGTTTTGTTAATGTTACCATATGTTTGCCTCCCCTCCACAAACTCGGATTGATCCATATCCATCAGTTTTGGCATCACTTTTGCCATTCTTTTGGCCATTATAGACAATTTATAATCATGTTTTAGTATTGAAACAGGCCTGTACGAAGCTGGATCTGATGGATCTTTACCCTCTATAGGTATTACAGCTACCACCACTTTCTTCCAGGATGTTAGTAATTCTTCTCTTAAAATACTGTTAAATAAAACCTCCTTCCAGATCTTTATCAGTTTTTTCCCTCCTAACTTCCAGATGTATTTATTTATTTATTTGACATTTGTTAACTGGTCTAGTCCGACTGAGCAAATGCCCTTTTTCAGCGAAGGTTCAGGGGAAAAAAGCTCCCCAACATAATTAAGAAAGTCATATGGAAACAGTACAAAGTGACAAAATCAAGAAGTTATTAAGAGTACAATATCAAATAATACACTTACATAATGTAGTAATAGCAAGAGTATGTAATTAAGTTAAGGTATAAACATTAGAACTGTCATCAGTAGACAAAAATAATAATAATTACATCTTAATTAATGAGCTGAATTTGGCATAGATATAAATATAGTGGCTATATAGCCAGTAGGATAAAGGTAGTTAGTTGTCTGGACAAACTAATGAAGGTAACAGGAGATAACTATTAAAATGCCATGTAATGATAGAAGGAAGAAAAGAAACAAAAAGAAAAGGGGAAAAAAGAAGGAAGGACATGTACGGACAGGGACAAGTGGGGTAAGGAATGGAGCAAAGAGGAAAGCAATCAAGTGGGATGATGACAATGAATATTTTCCCATAGAGTTAGGACAGTAGATTCATTGATAGAGTGGTTTATTAGAATGGAAACAGGGTATGCTATGGAGTCAGCAGCAGTCTTTAGGAAGGAAGGCAGGAGATTATCAGCAGATGGGGAGCAGGGTTTAAGTCTGAGGAGGAGTTTTTTTATATAGCTGGTAGGAACTGAGGTCAGTGAGAAAGGGCATTTATGTAGTAGGAGTAACAGGGGGAGTGGAAGAGTGTTGTGGTTAGAAGTATGCATGAGTTTATTGATGGTGTCAATGAAGTATGAATTAAAAATGGATGCAGTTTCTTGGGCAGTCTTACTGAGGCAGGGGTTAGCGGTTGATGGATTCCCTGGGTGGAGGATTTGGCTGACTGAGGTCCAGAATTTTTGGGGGTTTCTAGGTGCAGTAGATTGGGAAGTGAGACAGAAGTTCTTTTTATCTATATTTATGTGTTTTTTGGTCAAACTGCAGAGATTCCTGTAGTTTTGACAATGAGTGTGAGATTTGGTTTTGGTCCAAAGTTTCCAGGCCTTATCTCTATTTTGTGTGAGGGACCAAGCAGTGACAGTAAGCTCTGGGTAGCATCGAGATTTGACCCAGACTGTTCTATTAAGGGCAATAGAGCCATGTGTGTTTAGGAAGATAGAGTTACATTTTTTAGCACTTCAAAGTTCTGCATATATATATATATATATATATATATATATATATATATATATATATATATATATATTTGCTGGCTTCTGATCTATGCTGAAATAGCTGGTTTTCTCCCACCCTTATTCCTGCTATGTTAAACAGTGGTCTAACAATTTTTGTGTGTTTCCCACCCCGCCTCCCTATTGGTATCTTCTTCTTATACTTGGTGGCTTTGCAATTGCCCGCCCCTGATGTATATTTGATCTGTGCCACTCCTCCTAGTCTAGTGTCCTTAGCTCATTCTACCTAATACAGAAAAAAATGCACTTTATTCATCTGCTCTTACTGTATTTGTGTTTCTTCCTACTTTATTACATTATTTTGCTTTTGCCTCTTCTTGAAAGTACTCAGTTGTACTTATTCTGCTGCATTTATTACTGATTGGTAGTAGCCTGATTAAAATGTAACTGTTATTCTAAGCCTTTTGGTTTAAGCACTTGGGCTTCAGACCAGTTGTTTTACATTAAGAAGGTTTGTGGTCTGCACTGTTGTAGCAGGACAGGTAGCTTACATCCTTCTAAGTGGGGAATTGCTGATTGAAGGCTCAGTATCTGTTATTCTAAAAGTGTATTAGTTCTGGTTTAAGCACTTGGGCTTCAGGCCAGTTATTTTACATTAAGAAAGCTTGTGGTCAGCACTCTTCTGGGAGGAGAGGCTAGATTCTGCCGTTCTGAGCTGGGAATTTCTAGTTAAAGGCTTATTGTGCCTGCTTATTTGAACTGTTTCTTCTGAAATTGGTGTGCCTTGTTTGCTGTAGCACAGACTAGATTCAGGCCTGCTGAATCTAGCTTTGTTTGTATAACTTGAGCACTGATCCAGGCCATCTTTTTTGGAGAAAGTTCCCCTGCACCCTAGTGGCAGGAGTGTGCAGTTAGAACTTGTCTGATTAAAGACTGCTGGAACAGGAATCAGTTTTGAACTTTTTACTGGTTAACTGGGTAATTTGTTTAAAACAGTTTGCTCGTTTTCTATTGTTATATAGAAAAAAAATTGTACTTTATTCATCTGCATTTACTGTATTTGTGTTTCTTCCTACTTTATTTTGCTTTTGCTGCCTGTTCTTAAAAGTACTTAATTCCATTTATTCTGCTGCATTTATTACTACTTGTTAGTAGCCTGATTAAATTGTAACTGTTATTCTAAGCTTTTGTTTTACGCACTTGGGCCTCAGATCAGTCGTTTTACATTAAGAAGGTTGTGGTCTGCACTGTTGTGGCAGGACAGGTAGCTTACATCCTTCCAAGTTGGGAGTTGCTATTTTAGAATAACAGACAGTAAGCCTTCAAAGTGTATTAGTTCTGGTTTAAGCACTTAGGCTTTGGGCCAGTTATTTTACATTAAGAAAGTGTGGTCTGCACTCTTGTGGGAGGAGAGGGTAGATTCTGCCCTTCTGAGCTGGGAGTTTCTGGTTAGAGGCTTATTGTGCCTGCGTATTTGAACTGTTTCTTTCTGAAATTGGTACGCCTTGTTTGCTGTAGCATAGACTAGATTCAGACCTGCTGAATCTAGCTTTGTTTGTATAACTTGAGCACTAATCCAGGCCATCTTTTTTTGGAGAAGGTTCCCCTGCACCCTAGTAGCAGGAGTGTTAAAACTTGTCTGATCAAAGACTGCTGGAACGGGGCTCAGTTTTTAGCTCTTATTGGTTAATTTGTTTAAATCAGTTTGCTCATTTGCTACTGTTAAAAAAAAAAAAAGATACACTTTATACATTGCCACATAGTTAGGGTTAAACTATTCCCGGAGCCATAAAATCTGCTCTTCAAATTTTCTCTTAGAACTAGTCAGTTTTTTAGTTTTAGCACTAAAATCTGTTTCTTTAAACTCAGCACTTGTTCAAAACTCATTGTAAGCACTAAATAAGCTACTAATTACTACAGCACTCAACTTTCCTCGCTTATCTAGAGAAAAACAGTTTTTAGTACTTAATAAATAAGCACCTATCCAGGCATGTCTAAGAGTCGGCTCCCTTCTCCTGTCTACCTGATGAATCTGGGCATCTTGGGGCAATGCAGCAATTGCCTCATGTACACAGACAACCCTCTCCTCCTACAACTCAACACTACAACCTGTGAGAGATGTACTTATATAGCCAAACTGGAAGCAAAGCTATCTTCACCCAAGACTGGACTAGACAGTCAAGAGGAGAAGGTAAACACTTGCACCACACCACACTCATCAAATAGTCCCTCAAACCCTACACCACCAAAACACACGCATAGAAACACAAAACACACACCTACATTCGTGGAGGCTCTCAATAAAAATCTGCCCAAGCAACAGAGCCCTCAGAAACGCACGCAACCTCCACCCGCCAACACAACCCAAATGACACATAGCACACAAACTCAGTGTGCCACTCAACCACAGCCCATAACGCATAACAACGTACCCAACACTCTAGTCATAGGTGACTCTATAGTCAGGCACACTGATGTTCCACTCACCAGGCTAAACAAGGAGAAAGTTACTGTCAGCTACCTGTCAGGTGCCAGGATCTGCCACAATGCATGCACTCAGGTCACTCCACAACAAGTATAAATATGACTCTGTCATTGTCCATGTTGGTGTGAATGACCTGAGACGTACCTCCGTGGACTACATGAAAAGAGACATAGAGGAGCTCTCCGATCTTGTAGCCCAGGCAGGTATGACCCTAGCCCTGAGTAGCATCCTGCCATCACCCAGAATGGTACCACAGTAGAAGGACAAAATGATTGACTTCAACAATTGGCTAAGCTTCTGGTGTCATTCTAAGGGGATCCAGTATCCGTCTGCCTGGGATGACATGATCAACAGACCCACGATGCTTTGCCAGAGCTGGCCTGCACCTGTCACCCTTGGGATTCCGGATACTGGCGAAGGCTCTTGCCACCCCTATAGTGCCTTTTTTAGGCAAGGTTCAAATGATAAATTCACCACTGTAGCAGGTACAAGCAAGCAAAATCTGAAGGCAATGCTACTTAATGCTAGAAGTCTAAACCTCAAAATGCACTCACTTGAGTCACTCCTTAAAATGGAGATCATCGACATCTCTGCAATGTCAGAGACCTGGTGCAAGGCTCCAGAGAGCACCCCTGCATTACCAGGCTATAATTCATACCACACCTTTCGGCCACCTAATCTGGACCGAAACACTAAAAGTGGAGGTGTGTCCATATTTATTAAGGATACCTACACCTCCAATCTAGTTGCTCAGCATAATGCATCCGAGGTTATCCAAGTGCAACTAACTCTGGGTAAGACCGCAATCCAAATTGTAGCTTGCTACAGATCCCCCACTATGCGCCAGGATTCCCACTCTTCATTTCTAGATACACTGGAAAATATTAGGGTACAACCCAACACCCGAATAATGGCAATTTCAACTACCCGCACCATTAACTGGGAAAACTACTCATGTACCAACTCTTTTGCTCAACGTTTTCTGGAATTCATAAATTCCAACACCTTGGATCAACTTATCCACACCCCCACCAGGGGCAGCAATATCCTAGACCTGATCATTACCAACATGGGTGACCGGTGTTCCACAACAAAGGTCAATTCCATATTGGTCAGATCCAACCACAAGCTAATCACCCTAGATATCCACATCCCATCCCCACCCACCATTAGGGAAACTACCGTAAAAAATTTCTCCAAAGCCAACTTAACGCTTCTTAAAACAGAAGTGGCAAACTTCACGACACCCATGCAGAAGGACAATGGAGGTACGACTTTTGAATGCTACACAATTGCACTTTATAAGCACTTACACAAGTGCATGGATCATGCTATCCCTAACAGAACTAAGATGCTATCCTCCAAAAAAAATGAAGCCAATCTGGTGGCCCTCTGCCATAAACAAACTCTACAACAGAAGAAAGAAACTGTTGCAAAAAAAGAGTAAAATCCCATGATTGGAGGAACTCCCTTAGTCAGCCTCAGTAAAAAGCTGTGATCCCTCATAAAATCCTCCAAAGCAAATTACGAAAACAAAATTACCATTGATTCTAAAGACAACCAAAAAGCATTCTATAGCTATGTCAAGAATCTCAATGGCAACACTCAGATCTGCTCTAGAGTTACAGCACAGTGGCACTAAATATACAGAACCAACTGATATTGCCAACATCCTGGCAGATAGGTTCAGTGCTAACTTTACCCCCCTCTCACCCCCTAAAGGGCCCATCTCTATACCGGAAAAATGCAAAGTTCCTATAATCACGGTTGCACAGGTAAAAACCACACTCTCCAAAGCCAAGAACACAGCATCCATGGGACCTGACAACATCCCAGGCTTCGTTCTACACGAACTAAAGAGTGAACTGGCACCCCACCTAAGTACCATGTTCAGTCATAGCCTCACCTCAGGCTTTGTGCCCACTGTATGGCACACAGCAATGGTTATCCCACTCCACAAAGGAGGAGCCACCACGGACCCCGGGAACTACTGCCCCATTAGCATGACGAGCCTGGTCTGCAAGGCCATGGAACGTATCATCGTGGGACTTATAAACAAAGACATTGGTAATCTCCAAATTCTGGACCCCACCCAGTTTGGGTTTGTAAAAGGCAGATCATGTCTCCTAAACCTGACAGACTTCTTTGAAGTAGTAACCAAAGCCGTAGACGAGGGTAAGGTGGTTCACACAGCCTATCTAGATCTTGCCAAGGCTTTTGACACCATCCTCTACTCTGGAATTATAGATAAACTCACTAAACTAGGTATAAATCCCTATGTCACAAGATGGTTTGCCAGCTGGCTCACTGACAGAACCCACACTGTGAAAGCAGCAGACTCCAAATCCGACTTCAGACCAGTGACAAGTGGAGTACCACAGGGTTCAGTCCTGGGTCCTCTCCTGTTTGGTATCTACTTCTCTGAAGTACAGGCTAACACAGATGGTCTTTGGCTAATGAAGTTCGCAGATGACTGCAAACTAGGTACCATAATCAAAACTCCTAACGATGTGGACATCCTACAAAAGGGCTTCACTGAGACAGATGCCTGGTGTCAAAGCCATTGCCTCAAGCTCAGTGCCAAAAAGTGCATTGTCATCCCCTTTGGTAAAAACTCTGTACCCATGAACTACCACATAGGCGGTAGTAAACGTAACACCGAAAGTGTGATAAGAGATCTTGGGACACAGGTGGACAGTAGTCTCTCCATTGATAATCACATTGCCACAGTAGTCAGGAAATCCTTCTATGTGGCACACCTCATCACAAAAGGTTTCTCATCCAGGAAAACAGAGGTCACTATTCCCCTCTACTCGTCACTCATTAGGCCCATTATAGAGTACAACGCCCCTTTTGGTATGTACCTTACAAGACATCTACAACAACTGGAAAGACCGCAGAAATACCTCACAAAGAGGATTACTGGCCTCAAACAGATGCCCTATGCAGACAGTCTCAAAAATCTCCAGTTTTACTCCATTGCATATCGCCTACTCAGAGGCGATCTCTGCCTAACATACAAAGCTATGTCAAACCCAGAGCTGCTGGATATGCTCCACTTAAGGAAATCCCAATCCCTCCAAGCTACACACTCTAGGGACCTAAACCTCGTCACCACAATAAACAGAACATGCTGGAGGGATAGATTCCTGTCCCAGAGACTTCCCATACTCTGGAACAAACTACCTATCTATATCAAACAAATCTCCTCATTAGCACTCTTCAAGAAAAATCTTGATGATTGGATGGGAAATAGGAATTTCACCCCAGGGATCACTTCTGTGGCTCTGCTCGACAGTGGCACAGGAAAATAATTTTCTTGGGTGGCGAAAGCCAGGGTACCTTTTTGGCTAGGCTTATATAGGCCCCAGGGCCAATAGCCTAGTACCTACCTATGAACCTATGAAATTGTAGAATAGCTTCAACAAGGGACAAGGTTAAAAGGAAGGAGCAATAAATAGCAGAGAGAGAGGAATCAAAAGTGTCAGGGTTGAAGTAAGTAAGCATTCAATATTTTTTAAATTTATGAGGTCTAGAGAGATGGGGTGAAAATCTTTGGAAGCATACAGGAGAGTCAGGCAAGGATATTGGGTGATAGAGGTTGGGTGGGAGACCAGAATCCAGTCAAGTATAGAGGAAGTATTTGTAGGTTTATGAAGATAGGTACGAGAAGAGATAAGTTAGGTGTAGCCATGAAGGTTAATACTTGTGTTGGGAGAGTGAGAGATGAGGTTATACCAATTAATGTTAACATCTCCTAGTATAATGGATTTGTTGGTTATATTGTCAGGCATCCAGTGGAGAATCTGTTCTAATAAAGGTATGTTATCTCCTGGGGGAAGGTAAATGCTAGCAACGGCAATGATTTTATGACTGTTAAGTTTGCAACTGGCAATAATGTGTTCAGCAGGATGGAAGGAGGGGAGAGGGTTTATTGGGGGGGGGGGATCTATTCCTGAGGACTTTCCTGTAGATTGGTTATACATCACAATTTTTGTCTCATCACTCCTATCCTAACTGTTAGTAATTGAGCATCTACTGCCTCTAATCTTGGCATATTTAATTCTTCCATAAACATTTACATTTGTACCTTTTCTTGATTTCCATATTTCTCTGCTTTATACAGACTTTCAAAGAATTTCCAGAATATTTCTAATACTTCTACAGGAACCCTTGTTATCTTCCTTGTTATGGGCTCCCTAAGCTTGGTGACAGCCCCTTCTACTTTCTGCTGCCTGAGTCATAGTGCTAAAGGTTTTTGAGTTCTAGACATATCAAAAAGCAGTTGCTTAACAGCAATCTTTCCAAACTCATACATATTATCGAGGTAAGCCCTTATTTTTTATTTAGCATTCTGCAGTTCTTATTCTGTGAGAGTCCCCCTATTTTGTAATATTTTAACATCTGTCAGTCACTCCTAATAATTCTTACTACTTCTTAACAATATCTGCCTTTCTTTTATTTCCACCCTATTTTTAAACTCCATTTTAATTTTATCCAACTCCCTAGCTACATTTTCATAAGAATTTTCTATCTTCTGTAATAGTTCCTGTATAATTTCCACTACTCATTCCTTAAATTCCTCTCTTTTCAACAGATAGGTGGGAAAGCGCCAGTGTCTCATTTTTATTTCAATACCCTGTGTTTTTATTTTAGTTATTATTGGTGCATGATCTGAAATAGTTATTGGTGCATATCAAGACCTTCAACTAAATGCATGTGCTACTGTAAAATGTAAATTCTGTCTAGCCTAGCCTAGTTTTTGTATCTTGGGGAATAATATGTAAATTCACTCTGAATTCCTAGTACTGAATTCACATCTTCCATGCCAAATATTTTCATAAATTTCTTTAAAAATCTACTCTCCTTTGTTATATTTTCCCTTCTGCCCCCCCCAAACTCATCTTCATTGTTCCAAATCAAATTCCAGTCCTCACCTATAAGTAATATTCCATGCTGAAAGCTGACTATTTCTCCCTGAATTTTCTTAAGGTCTATTATAGCAGTTTTTGGAGGAATATAAATATATGCCACTGTAATCCTCCTCCATTGCCAGAAGCTCCTTAATACTACAAATCGACCACTGTTGTCTTTTTTATCCCCTTCTATCCCTATTGGAGCTCATTTTGCAATTAATATAAGTACACCTGTCTTCCTTTGTCCCAGGTATTCTTCTGAATAACCATCCTGAAAACCTTTCTTTATCAAAAATTCACATGTTCAGTTCTTTCCAAGTGTGTTTCCTGCAACATAGCGATTTGCACTCTACATTTTTTAATATAGTTCACTGCTCTTTCTTTTGTGTTTTCATCTGAGAGACCACTAACATTTAAAGACATTACAGAAAGCATCATACTCTTGAAAAATCATTACAGTAGATAGTTGATTATCCGAACGTCGATTATCCAAAATATCAATTATCCAAACCAGCCTTTCAAAGTTTTCAGGTAGGAAAAATCATAAAGTCTGAATATCTAAACATTATATGTTTTACGGGTTTTTTTGAGCTTGTTCCTAGCTAGTGTGTGAAAAATATTCCTTATTGTCCACTGGAATCACTGAATAATTGAAAAAAGTGTATTCCTACGTGCAGAAAAAAAACAAGATTTCAGAAGTTTTTTACCTGGTTGAATGATATGTTTGATTATCTGAACAACCCTATGTCCCAATTAGTTCATAAAACTCTCTACTGTATTCCCACCTTTTATGTATAACAGCTTTTTTGTTAAATGTCTAGTTCCAGCTTTTGTGTAACACGCATGTATCATTTGGCAGGTTACTCTTTTATATACTTGTTTCTTGTCATCTCCATTTCAGCCTATGTCACATCTTACTGAACATTTTGCTTTACTGAAAGCCCTCAAACAAAAATACAGACATAGACCCCAATACCCCCTAAAACCTATTAACTTATAATAACACACAAAATGTTGTACGTCTTTAAATACTGTAGATTTACCCTCCTAATTGGAACAAAAGTTCCAAACTGACAGCCACACACAAAGACTTGAGATAACCTAAAAGAAAGGTTATCCATGCCAAGATGCATGGTACAGCCTGTGGTTCTATTAAGTGCTGTCTTGTTTTATCTTATATTTATAGCTCTCTCAACTGAGAAAACACTTGAATGCTTTCAGAAAAGATTTTCTCCAAGCTATTTCTCTTTATCAGACATACAAATTCTTTTGTGTTGACTTTCAATAATTATTCAAATAAAATTAAGGATATAGTACTTAAGAACTGGAAAAATGTGAAAGTCAACGATGAAATTTTTAAAACAATAGGTGGGAAACTTAATTCTCTTTACAAAACAGCCAAGAACTGTAAATACTTACTTGAACATCCCTTAAATGTTAAAAACAGTAATAACAAAGGTACACATAGATGTGGTATGTGTAAGCAGTGCCCCTTTATCCTGGAACAATCTTGTCATTATCTTTACCCGCTTTCTGCACAAGGTACACTTAGTATCTGGTAACTGTGCTACCAAGGGGTTCTTTATATAGGTATATGCACACTGTGTTCTAGATTCTACATAGGGAAAACAGAAAGGCAATTTAGGAAAAGAATATAAGAAAACACATACGTGATCTTGAAAAGTAACCAAAATAATACTTTAGTATGTGAAAATTCTAAATTTATGCTTGCACTACTGGATGTAGTTTCGCCTGATATAAGGGGTGGCTCGTGGGAGACAACTTTGGAGCATAGGGAGTTGATACAGCAATTAAAGCTATGTACAACACATGGTTCTGGGACTTCACAACCAGGTCTCTATAGCTCCAATATTATAATTGAGGGCCAGTGCCACTTAAAGTCTCTTGTAAACAAACTTTCCTGCATTGCTTTTTAAAGTGTTTATTAACAATAAGATTTTTTTATTATTAATTGTATATTTTATATGCTTTGAAAAATGGTTTGATATTTTATTGCCATTACAACACTGTCTTCATTTTAATTAATGATTTTAATTAATGGCTTAAGTTTTATGACTAATAAAGGTTAACATGCAATTGTTTGAAAAGGATATTTAAACGGACTTAGATATGACAGTATGGTTCTGATGAAGTTCC